>NW_026266650.1:0-25000 GCF_025860055.1 Xyrauchen texanus | reverse complement strand
TCATTCATTATGAATAATCACAGTGTTTTTACTTAGTTTACTTGCATATTGTTCTGGCTGGGGCGTCAATAATTGATACATAGGCACTGACGTTAGCCAATCATAACAGTGGGCGTTAACACTGAAGTCTTAAATGGAAAACGCCCCCAAAACAGACTGTTTGAATCAGAGGACGAGAAACAGGGTGGGAAAAGGTCATAAATCACTAGATTTTAAAAGTTTTTCTTAAAAAAAAATATATTAATACTATAATTGCACCTAAGGGAACATAATAATACAATAAAAAAAACCATGTCATGACCCCTTTAAGGAAAACATTTGTCCTTAAAGATTGAGTTTCGCAACTGAAAGGCTGAAAAGGCATGCGATAATGATCAAGACATGAATGGTAAAGTATGAACACAAAAAGGGGAGTTAGTTCAATTTTGCATACCTCGGCAGACCTATAAGTGCTATAATTCTCACGGTGTTCAAGCAAAACATGTTACTGCTTTAAAACCAATATAAACATTCTCACACCAAATATGCTGACACTGAAGCAATGCCATACCTCCAGACTTTCTGCAATTTGTAAATAACCTGTAAACTGCAACCACAGGGCCCACAAGGCAATCTAGGACATGGAGATGTTGAAATCACCAACCAAAAGTCAATTTCCCCCTCTACTTTTCGCTCTGCAGACAAACAATGACCAGGTCTATAACCAAACAAGAAGCAGGTGGAGAAACAGGCCTGACAAGCCACAAAGAAAATACACAACTGCCTACCACCCTGGTAAACAGTCTAGCTGGGTAAAGTAGCCATAAATATGATTATGGGGTGAAATAATAATAATTGAATGGGTGTTACAGCTTAAAGGTCAAGCTCAAAAGAAAGAGATAGTAAAGTGGCATTAGAAAAGGAGAGTGTGCTAACGCCCCAACATCACCGCAGTGTTTTCTCTGCACCAACAGCACAATTACAATACTACTAGCACTGCTATCACAAACTTGGATCATTCTGATCATTTTTTAGGAGTATTGTAAATCCATGCTTCAATATAGTAGGTTAACGAGGTAAACAAGCACATCCCTGATGAACCACAGAACGTCTAAACAAGCACCCCTACAGTGTTTTCTGCATACACAGCATATTAAGCCCTATTACTGTCCTAGATCAAAAGCAGGCACCCTCAAGTTAAGTAAATGATTGATTGCCTACATTAATAAATAGTTTACATTGAGAAATCAATTTCTGCTGTACAACTGCATGAGTGAAGCAGTGCACCAAGCTTCACTGCTCTTCTGTGATCAAAACACTTAAATCCAAGTGCTGTGAAACATATTTGTGTAATATATCTGATCCAGTAATTCCAAGCAGCTGAGGACTGAATGAAAACTAACTAACAAACACATCTAGTCCATATGCATTATACTATTGCGTTTCAGTGATCTAATGTTTACAGTTTGAAAGGAGCACTGTCAATCAAAAGAAGACGTTTATTTTTCTGTTTATGTGCATTAGTCCTGTAGCTACTATATTTGCACGTGTAATTAGTGTATGCTGGAATATATTGCATCTCATGAGCCACTGAAACACAAACATTACGATGCCTATGTCCGGCCATATCCAATTCCCAGAGAGGAATAACGACAACATGACGAAGAATATGATCAAATCTTAAGCTTTACATGCCCGATTTAAACCTAGACCACAATTGCATAACCACACATCACTTGGTAATGCATAAAACTGCTCAACGTGACAAAATTGAGGGAGACCTTCAGAAATACGCAAACGTTTCCTCGACTTCGGGGTGGGGGAGGGAAAAGAAAACTCATGTTAGCAGAGAAGCTACCCATGAAAATCGACGCCTGAGAAGATTTTCCAAAACAAAATGGGTGCTGAATGACTACAGAGTAATTTCAAAATGCATACCTTCTTCAAAACATGAGCTACATCTGCAAAATTATACTTGATATTCCCTCCCGATGCTTGTTTTTCCCATTTGAGGCCTTCTGCTTCAGCGAGCTCCGATGTGGGAACATCCGAGGCGCGCGACGTTCATCTCAGTCCGCGCTCGTGCCAGTGTGCTAAGCTAAACCCCGATTACCTCCTCCGAAAAAACGTTGATTTAAAATCTCTCAGGGCTCCGGTAGACTGGGTAAGGGTTATAGAATCTCCACCCGTCCCTTTAAAAAGTCCGCTGATCTCGGTAGGGTTAAGTTGGCTGTTTTGGCTTGATTTGATGAGTAAAAATAAAATTCCGTTTCAAGTTAATCCTCCACGTCCGACTCCTTCCGAACCGTTCCGATCTGCCTTTGCCTCTCGCGCTGACGACGAGCGGACTCGAGGAGGTGGTACCGGATTGTGATTGGCTGACGCGACTGGGCGGTCACTGTTTCTTCCAGTGAAACTGGCGCCATTGTGGCTCATCCATAGAAATATTGGGTGTTGATTTCTTTGGCGACTTCGAGCCAAAATGTCGTCCACTGTGGCATATTTTTGCGTGCTCCATTCGGGTGAGAGGAAAATGGAGAACCTAGAAGGATAAGTGTGCTAAGAATGGTTCGTAAACTAAGCGTACAAGTGAACTGAGAAGATATAGCGGTGGGAATGTTTTCATATTAGCAAGCTGCCTAAATTGTTCCTTATTGTCAGTCTTAATTCGTAAATATTTCAAATGAATGTTTTATAGAATACCACTATTATTACAAACTAATTGTTTAAACCCTTGTGCGACCTTCGGGACATTTGAGTTTTGAAAAAAACTCAAATGGGGATTTTGATATTTCAACATCAGTTCCAATAATACACTGTGTACACAAAATAGTTACACTCAGGACCTTCAGGACAAAAATGTCCCCATCTAAACCCATTAAAATGGCAATATTTGATCCAAGTGCCATTAAAGCATAACATAATAAATTATATGATATTATGCTTTCATTCCGGAGCCCTGGCTTCAAAATTTTAATATCTCATTTTCTGTTTGCTCTATTATAGAACACTGCAGGCCAATTGAATAAATGACGTAGCTAAATGTGTGTGTGTGTGTGTGTGTAAAAAACAACTGTGGCATTATATAAACAAACTGGCATTTAAAAGGTTAAAATCCTGAAAACGTATGAATATTTGGTAGCTATGTTCAGGACTAATGTTGAAAGTGGAAAATCATATATATATATATATATATATATATATATATATATATATATATCAAATATATAATATTTTTATTGCAGTTTTTTAGGCAGATATTTTTGTCCTTTAAGGTACTGAATGTTAGTTTTTAATTTTTTATTTATTTATTATTATTATTATTATTATTGTATGTGTGTGTGTGTTATCTGACCATGCACAAAAAAAATCAATGTTGTTGCTAATCATTGACATATCCCAAACTGTCATAATCCCAAAAAAATTAAAATAATAATTAGCAATTAGTATATGTAAAATAATTCGTTTTTGTGGGTTTTTTATTTATTTATTTATTTTTCCATAAAAAACAACAGTGGCATTATGTAAACAAACTGTAATTTAAATGGTTAAAATCCTGAATTTGGTAGTTATGATCAGGACTGATGTTGGTTAAAAATGTAACTCATTGAAAGTGGAAAATAATATTAACATATAATATTATTATGGCAGTTGTTTGAAGCGGATATGTTTGTCCTCTAAGGACCTCTGAGTAACTTTTTTAAATTGACGTACAAGAGTTAAGACGGATCGC
The DNA here is from genome assembly GCF_025860055.1 of Xyrauchen texanus. NCBI lineage: Eukaryota > Metazoa > Chordata > Actinopteri > Cypriniformes > Catostomidae > Xyrauchen > Xyrauchen texanus. Next base: position 21,288 of record NW_026266650.1, on the reverse strand, counting down.
AAGCGTGTACTGAAACTGTGCGAATTTGCACTCGTAAAACGTTGTCTGGTAAGTAATATTTCTTGAATGTGTTGATGTTTTGTTTTTCATTTCGCTTTGACGTCACAAACTGTGACGCCGTTCACGTGTCGCAATTAAACGCAATGGCGCCCTCTGTTGTGAAGAGCTGACGAGTACTGTTTGATATTACCTTTCTAAGATATACAGTATAATAGACCCATTTCTTTATATTTTCTCAAATTATATAGGGACACTTGTATTCATCTACTACACAACCCATCACAAGACCATTTGAAATAATGCAAGGACAAACTCCCATACCTGTTAGGTAAAATCCGTAGCAATAGCAAACTATTCAAGAAATGTTCATCCTATTTTATATGTGTAACAGACAAATTATACGACAATCTATCAACCAGTGGGACAGGACCACACAACTGAAAATAACATCAACACTGTGCAACCGCCATACATGCTTGGAAACAGCTGTAATTTTGTCATTGACTGCACATGCCTCGTTTTTTTTATTATTAGTATTATTAATTATTACATTTCCCAAAATGTCAATACAGATAATGACAGATTTAATGTCCAACAAGAATAAAGATACTAACATTATATGGCATTAAAAAGGTGAAAACCGTAAAAGGACATATTAGTACAAATAAATAGATAAAGGGTAAACGAAAAAATAATGATTTTAAAAATAATTGTTTAATAATTCCTCATGTAGTTTGACAGTTTTGAAAGCGTTCCAAAATGTACACTTTTTCCACAGACTGTGATGACGCATTTCCGCCTTATACAGCAGCGTAAATCTAGCCAAAATTTTTATATGATAATTTTTTAAAATATTGAGTGTAAGCTTATAACATTATTATTTGTGTTATATTACCCTGGAATTCGTTTTAAAAAAACTAATTACCACGGCTGCTAAGAGAGTGACAGTAAATTTGTCAGCTTCTCACATCTGTCTTAATCCACCGCCAATCTCTGGAAACTCTTCTGGAAATTCATTAAAATGTAATAGTGGATTTTTTTTGGAGCAAATGGGTAAGTGAAAATAATATTTGCTGTGATCTCCCATTCACCGCTGTCGAAGTTTACCCTGCAATTGTTTACTTCCGCGTTTCAAATCTCGGAGTGTTGCAAAACGTCTGTTGTGCGCATGCCTAGTGAGAAGTATATGTAGTTTTCTGGTTATAAAATCGCAAGTACAAACTACATTTCCCATCAGCCCGTTCTTAAACTCGATCCAATCCCGATTGGTTGATTGTGCAGGTGAAGGTTCAACAGACATGTTCTTCAAGCCTGTACTGTGAACATTATTTGGCTTTACGCTTTCAGTTATACTATATTAGTTATCTTTCAACAGAGTAATTCAGAACGTATTATTTATTCTATATATTTCGGATATTTCCTGGACGGAAACGTGCTTGTTATTTAAGAGCAGATATCTTTAGCTGTGTTGTTGGATAACACTAGCAGAAGCATTATGTCAGCTGCGTACTAGCAATTCTTCAAAGGGGTCACATAAAAGAGAGGCATTTATTCTAGCATAGTATGCCTTTGATACAAACGGCGCGATAAACAGCGTTTACTATGGCAGCGCTACTTTTGCAGCGTGGAAGTATTTGTTACGGTAAACGCGTTTGGTCGCCGTCGACGCGTTTCAGTTATTTCAAACTGCTCGAGAACAATCTGACGTCAAACCAATTAGTGACTCAATCCAAACGGGGGCTGAAATCAGGACACATTCAGGTGCGTTACTTACATGTCTATAAATATGTATTAATAAGTATATAAGCTATACATGTTAAATTCTGGAGAAACCAAAGAGTTCTGGCTTGTTACAAACGTAATTGTAAACACGGCATTTTGTGATTGTGTGACGTCAATATATACATTTCACCGCCGACCTATTATGTTTTTGTAAATGGCCGATACCGATGACTGCATGATGCAACATACATAGTTGGTTAAAAGTTTGGAATAATGTTCAGAGTTTTCTGTTAAGGTTGGAAATTGTTACTTTAATTCACCAAAGTGGCATTCAACTGATCACAAACTGTAGTCAGGACATTACTGAGGTAAAAAACTGCACCATCACTATTTGAAAAAAGACCTGTCATCACTCCCAACACCTTATCCTTGAGTAATCATGATAAATTACTAATTTGGTACTAGAAAATCACTTGTCATTATATCAAACACAGTTGAAATCTATTTGGTTCATTAAATGAAGCTTAACCTTGTATTTGTGTTTGTTTTTGAGTTGCCACAGTATGCAAAAGACTGGCTTGTCTTAAGGTCAATATTAGGTCAAAAATGGCAAAAAAAGAAACCGCTTTCTCTAGAAACTCGTCAGTCAATTATTGTTTTGAGAAATGAACAATGCTCGAAACTGCCAGAAAAACTGCAGATTTCATACAAAGGTGTAACTACAGTCTTCAAAGACAAAGAGAAAGAGATGTGGAAGACCAGATGTGCAACTAAACAAGAGGATAAGTACATCAGAGTCTCTAGTTTGAGAAATAGACGCCTCACATGTCCTCCGCTGACAGCTTCATTGAATTCTACCCGCTCAACACCAGTTTCATGTACAACAGTAAAGAGAAGACTCAGGAGGACTTATGGGAAGAATTGCAAAGAAAAACCCACTTTTGAAACAGAAAAACAAAATGAAAAGGTTCGAGTGGGCAAAGAAACACAGACATTGGACAACAGATAATTGGAAAAGAGTGTTATGGATCTTAACCCCATTGAGCTTTTGTGGGATCAGCTAGACTGTAAGGTGCGTGAGAAGTGCAGACAGACAGTCACATCTATGGCAAGTGCTACAGGAAGTGTGGGGTGAAAGGTCACCTGAGTATCTGGACAAACTGTCAGATAGAATAACAAGGATCTGCAAAAATGTCATTGCTGCTCGTGGAGGATTTTTGAAGTAGTTTAAGAAGTTCTGAATTTTCTTTTCAAATTGTAATATTAATTATTAATATTATTAATGTCCTGACATTGTGATCAGCTGAATGCCACTTTGGTGAATAAAAGTACCAATTTTTTCCATGAGAGCAAAATCTGTACATTTATTAAACTCTGGCCACCAGTGTAGGTGTTTAACTGGGTTGCTATTGTTTTACAGAACATCTTGATAAAGCCTCTGAGCCCAAGGCTAATTGGACTCGGGCTCCATTGTGGACACAATCTGGCCACAAATCATGTGAGACTGTGGAAACTATTAGGTAAGTAGCTTAGAAGTGTTTGCTCATTTATATTTTGAAGGGACAAATCTATGAGAAACTGTGAACTTTCTGAATCATAATGCTTGTTCTAATTCAAGTCATGTTGATGTCATTCTGGTACATGATATTTCGCTAATGTTTTTCCGCATCTGTCAGGTGCTATAAATTATTTCAGTACATCCAACAGAAGATATGAAAAGAAAGATGGTGGGAAAGGGAAAACCCCTGAGGAAGATGAAGGTATTTTGTTGATTTTACTTCTACTTTATATAAAATAGGGTTTAGTCACAAAATAAATCCTGTATCACCATGTGCTTATTAAACACAGCCTTTTGTGATTCATAGAGCTATCGCATGTCTTCAAGTGGCTTTGAATAAAATGCAAGAGTCATATGAGCAACTTAAATGGTGTTTTAATGGTTCTTTTATGTCATTTTTTGAGCTTGACAGTAACGAACATGACTAACACACAGTATCGGATTTGGATCGGGCTCATCGGACCGATACACGATCCGTCTAAAACATCAGTTTCGGAGCCGATGCCGATCCAGGTATCAGATCAACAAATAAACAGTAGTGCTGTCAGTTGATTAAAATAATCAATCAACGATTTTTCATAGTTAACCGCGATTAATCGCAGATTTTGTAAGTAATGTAATTTGACTCTATATTTATATTCCTTCTTAGAAAAGAAAACAATATGAAACCATTATGTTTTTAATAACATTTTTCCAAGTATTCCACATTATTAAGGGACACTGACGATGATGTAAATCAAAAACATTTTGTTTTTGCACTTTTGTACTTGGGTGCAAAAAGTTGGACGTTGTGTCCATTTCCTTGGATTATATTACATCTTTTGAGTTAGCGCACCAAAGCTACTTGGATATACATGTTTTTTCAGTATTTGGTGTGTATATATATTTATTTCAGCTTTTTTTTTTCTGCTGTTTATTTTCTACATCATAAAGACAGAAATGCACTAAAATTGCACCAATTTAAGTAACATTAAATGTTTGACTTATTGAAAGAACTGATCCCCATATGTTGCGTATTAATTGCAACAGAAATCTCTGAATTTTATTCCTCATCCTCCACAATATAAATCATGGCTATCCAATTACTACTGCCTCATTTACATGATTGCGCACATGAAAAGTGCTTGCAGTGAATGTCTTGTTTTGCTTTTAGTGCTGGCATAAATAAATATATAAATGGTACTTAATTCGAGTTGTCTGGTAAGTTAAAAGTGCAGTACAACATGAGGCTGACACTGATTCCTCTCTCCATCTCCATTTTGTACAAAACATACGATATCACTTGATTCAAAGTCTATCTCGCAAGTCAGTCCTTTGTCGACCATCTTTGAAACGCTCTCGGGAGGCTATTTCCAGTCATGCCAGTGCAGCTCCTATCTATTTGAATGGAGAAAGACCAAAATCTCAAAACGGTTGGTCAATATTACGATCAAAAAAACATATTTGAAATCGGCAATAAAATTGGACAATACTGGAATCATAAATAATGCTTTTTTTTTTTTTTTTTTACCTCAAACTCCCAGCTTGTATAGCTAATGCGCATGTGTGTTCTCTTGTTGATTGACAGGTGATGTCTGTCTCTAAAAGGTGATTGGCTCTTTTACCTGTAAGGCAGGACTGCATCCGTTGGGCGCTTAATGCTCCTTGGTTGGGTGTTTGAATTTCTCCCATTAATTTTAATAGAAGTGGCCCATCTCTGCTTGTTCATTCACTCAAAATCGCTGTTGTGTGTGTGAATCAGTGTAATGACCCGGGGCGAATTCATCGCAAAGGTTACACCCTATTCCAACCAGTGTTTTGAGCACGCATAGAGCTAAATAAAGTATCAGAATATAATGGTAAATTTCGGCAATCGCGCAAACAAATGAAAGTGTTTAATATTTTAAGTTAATTTGACAGCTCTAATAAATACACATGATATTGTATTTCATTATGTAATGAGAAAGAGATCATGGAGTGATACAAGAGGCATGAAACTAGCAACTAGTTTCCTGGGACAACAGTCAATTATACAGTGTACCATTCATTATTAAAAAATATTTGACTCAAGAATGCTGCAATTGACCAATCAGAATCAAGTGTTTCGGCCAGATTGTTAACACTAACCTGGATAAGCGGTACTTGTTTTATGTTTGTTTCCTAGAGGAGAAGAAGAGACGCGAACAAGAGGATCAGATGTACAGGGAGCGCCTGCGCACACTCTTTATTATCGCGGTCATCATGAGCTTGCTCAACTCTATCAACACCAGCGGTGGGAATATATCCTGGAATGATTTTGTAAATGAAATGTTGGCCAAAGGGGAGGTGTCGCGAGTGCAGGTGGTTCCAGAGAGTGACATTGTTGAGATCTACCTTCACCCTGGTGCAGTCATCTTCGGCAGACCTGTATGCAATTAGGAGCGGTTTAATAAGTTATTTTAATGTAATTGTTATCGTTACGTGGTTACTGATTCCAGCTCCACATCTGTCCCATTGTCTGTTATAGAGACTTGCTCTGATGTACCGCATGCAGGTGGCCAACATCGACAAGTTTGAGGAGAAGCTTCGAGCAGCAGAGGAAGAGTTGAGTATAGATACCAAAGACCGAATACCAGTGACCTACAAGCGCACCGGCTTCTTTGGGAAGTGAGTAATTGGACTTTCAACAGAATGTGCGAACCAGATGGAGATCAATGTTGGTTGTTTGCTTAACATATTAACAACGCCTGGTTGTTTTCTATTCCTCCTTTGATACTGTAGTGCACTGTATGCACTCGGTATGGCTGCCATCGGGGTTGCAATCCTGTGGTACATTTTCCGTTTGGCAGGGATGGGTGGCAGAGATGGCGGCTTTAGTGCATTTGTAAGATTCCCTCATTTCAACTTGTTAAACTTTTATTACAGAAATTGTTTTCTGATTTCAATTCTTCTGCTTGTTCGTCCAGAATCAGTTGAAAATGGCTAAATTCACTATTGTCGATGGGAAGTCTGGGAAAGGTGTCAGCTTCAAAGATGTTGCAGGAATGCATGAGGCCAAGTTGGAAGTGAAGGAGTTTGTAGACTATCTAAAGGTAAGTGAGTGTGGAAGCTAGACATAGGCTCTGGTCCAAAACCTGGTTTGCTGCTTGCTTGTCTACCGTCTATGTAGGCAGCTACTTTCAGAGGCAGCATCCTTACTCAAATGGGACCTTGTACGTGACTGATTTGAAATGCTTCACATAGGCAGCCATTAAAATAGATTTCCTCACATAAATCACACCTGTGACTCGGCTCACAATTGACTTCAATTCTAAATATATTGAACTGTTTTATCAATACCATTTAGTCTATTTATAATCAGTATTACTCTCTGCACCACCTTGAATTTGTATTTTTACCAAAAAGGAAGAATCTCTCATCATTTACTCACCCTCATGTCATTGCTGATATGTATGACTTTCTTCTGCAGAACACAAATGAACATTTTTGTGAAGAATTTCTCAGCTCTGTAGGTCTATACAATGCAAGTGAATGGTGACCAGGGGCCGTATGTATGAAGCCACTTGGAGTAAAATTATAGTCTTATTCCTAGACTTAAGAAGTCCTTGAGCAAGGCACTTAACTCCATGTGCTCCGGGGGGGATTGTCCCTGTAATAAGTGCACTGTAAGTTGCTTTGGATAAAAGCATCTGCCAAATGCATAAATGTAAATAATTGCAGCACATTTATTTAATTGTTTTATTTTGTATTTTTTCCATTTAATGAATACATTGAAACTCATTGTTGCTACATACCTAAGCTTTCAGAGTGTTGCTACAACTAATTAATACAATCTAAATAGCACTAAAATGATATGATGAGCAACTCAATGATGAAAATAATCATTATGATTAGTTGAATATATTGGCGCTAGCGCTGTAACCTCCATCAGTGATGCCACTTCACAGTAGTGAAACCCTGTTTCTTTGGGGAAAAAATATAATTTGAAAAATGGCATCTCAAAAGACACTATATAAAATGTTTAATAAGCTCATAGTTTTGTGTGGGGTGTCAGATGCTGACACTGTTTGATGCTGTTTGTGTGTGTTTAACCTCAGCGCATAATTTACATTTTGCTGATTTATTCGTATTTATAAATATTATAAATTCAAATTCATGCAATTTTCAATTGCCATTTCACAAAACAACAAGCAAGTCATATTTATATTGCAAGATTTTGGATTTTTATTTTTGTAGACTTTAATTTGCTCATTGTTTGAGGACAACATTTGGCAAGATATGGAATAATGTTTTGAAATAAAATGTGGATTTCTCGTTTGATTAATCAAAGAATGAATCAAAAGAAAATAACTTATTATCAAAATATAGTTTTTTTAATGTGTTGCATTAAATCGTGAGTGATTTACTGATGTCATACCAGCTGGAACATATTACCTTTGCAGACTCACTATTGGCTGATTCATTGTTCAAGGCCAATTAGGGTTGACATCATTGTAGTCCTTATTTCACAACACTTAAGTGTTGTGCCTCTGTCAGCAAAAGTCTTAGACTTTTTAAATAAATAAAGTTGCTTTTAGCATCTTTACAAAAAGCTCCTACACAAGTCCTACTCTTTGCTAAGAATTTTTTATGCTTGTCAAAGCTTTTGATTATTCTTAGGAGCATTTCTGAGACATTTTATGCATACAGCCCCAGAATACAGAAGGACCAAAAAGCACATAAAGGCAGCATAAAAGTAATCCACATGACTCCAGTGGTTTAATCCATGTCTTCTGAAGCAATATGATAGGTGTGTTTGATCAATATTTATGCCCTTTCTTTTCTAAAGGATTACTTTTATACTCCATTATGTCCCTTTTTGACCTTTAAAGTTTTGGTCACCATTCACTTGCATTTTGAGGACCAACAGAACTGAAATATTCTTTTAAAAATCTTAATCTGTGCTTTGTACAAGAAAGAAAGTCATACACATCTGGGATGGCATGAGGGTGAGTAAATTTATATTTTTGGGCAAACCATCCCTTTAACTGCAAAGTTTGCATGAGATGCTGCCTTATATTTTGGCCAATGCATAATGTTGCTGTGGACCTTTTGAAACAACCTTCCTGTTGTGTCTATGTTGCCTAAACATTTTTTCTAGGTAGGTAGCTCACTTGGTTTGGTAACCGAGCTATGTGTTGCAGTTCAAACATGATTCTAGGCTTTTAATTTGTTTTCTTTTTGAAGAATCCAGACAGATACCTTCAGCTTGGGGCAAAAGTACCCAAGGGCTCTCTGCTCCTGGGACCTCCCGGTTGTGGAAAAACTCTGCTGGCGAAGGCGGTGGCAACAGAGGCTAAAGTGCCTTTCCTTGCTATGGCAGGTTCCGAATTTGTGGAGGTGATTGGAGGTAAAAATCCTCTCTTGATACATGATTGACCATTACATATGCTAAGTTTATAATTCTGATGGCATTAGAAAATCAACATATTTAAAGGAATAATTCACCCAAAACTGAAAATTCTCTCATCATGTATTCGCCCTCATGCCATCGCTGATGTTTATGACTTTCTTTCTTCTGCAGAACTCAAATTAAGATGAATATTTCGGCTCTGTGTGCCAATACAATGCAAGTGAATGGTGACTAACATTTTTAAGCTCCAAAAAATGCATAAAGGCAGCATAAAAGTAATCCAGATTACTTTAGTAGTTTAATCCATGTCTTCTGAAATGGGTTTTGGGTGAGAACAGACCAAAATGTAACTCCTTTTCCACTGTATATCTTGCCATTGCAGTCTCTAAGCACAATCCTAATGCTTGGCACATGCACAGAGTGCTAGATGGCACTAATAAGTGTAATTAAGCTTGAAATCATGTACACCAAGGAGACAGCTGATGTATGATTTATAGTGAAAAGGAGTTATATTTTGGTCTGTTCTTGCCTAACATGACTTTTATGCTGCCTTTATGTGCTTTTTGGAGCTTCGTAGTTTTGGTCACCATTCACTTGCTTTGTATGGACCAACAAAGCTGAGATATACTTCTAAAAATCTTAATTTGTGTTCTGCAAAAAAGTCATACACATCTGGGATGGCACTAGAATGAGTAAATAATGAAAGAATTTTCATTTTTGGGTGAACTGTCCCTTTAAATCTGTCGTGTCATTGCTCACTCAGGCCTTGGCGCTGCAAGAGTGCGGAGTCTGTTCAAAGAGGCCCGAGCCCGAGCGCCCTGCATCGTCTACATCGATGAGATTGATGCTGTGGGAAAGAAAAGGTCCACCAACATGTCTGGCTTCTCCAACTCCGAGGAAGAGCAGACCCTCAACCAGTTACTCGTGGAGATGGATGGTATGATTCTGAATTAGTCTAATAAATGCTTGACCTTCAATCTGAGATTGTGATTTTTCTAGTTTTCTCCTGTCTTTCCCAGGAATGGGCACCACAGATCATGTGATTGTCCTGGCTTCCACTAATCGTGCGGATATTTTGGACAATGCCCTTATGAGACCAGGCAGACTTGATAGGCACATATTCATAGACCTGCCAACACTTCAGGTAGTGTAGATGGATGGATGGATGGATGGATAAATGGGCTTTTTTAAGCCTATTAAGCAGTTATAGAATGATTTTATACCACAGCATTGTTGAATTCTTGATTCTGATTGGTTGTCAAATGCTCCGTGGGTGTTGATAAGTTTTCTGCAAGTTCATGGCTTTGATGTATTTCCAGGTTTGTTGACCATCGTTACAGATCCATATCGTTTCGCCACATTAGTTTTGAAGCAGTAACGTGTTCTGTTTCAAAGCAAGATATGTAGTTTGTGATCTAGGAAAGTAGTTCTACTCATTGAAAAGCAGGAAAGATGGCTCGTAACACCCTGATGACTGGTCTGATTTGTCTTAATCCCCGGGTGTGCAGCTGTTATTCAAAAAGATCAGGCCACTAGATGGCGTCACTGACCAATCAGAATCGAGTATTCAGAGATCGGTGTAATAGTTGATTATAATGTATTATACCTTCGGATGCGCATTAGTTTTCAATAAACATGCATTATTCTGTGCCGATTGTCTTCTAGGAGAGAAAGGAGATCTATGAGCAACACTTGAAAATCCTGAAGCTTACTCAACCGGCGGACTTCTACTCCCTGCGTCTGGCCGAGTTGACGCCAGGCTTTAGTGGTGTGTGATATGTCTCACATTTTTGTCTTAACATTCAGTGTATTGCTATCTTATTTGACAGATCTGATGCAGTTTATTTTCTTATATAACGTTGCCCTTCTATACTGTCTTTATACCACATTCTGTCACTTTTAAAGTTTAAGAGTCGACAAATGGGCATTGTTCATATTCCAGGGGCTGATATTGCCAACATCTGCAATGAAGCTGCCCTCCATGCAGCCAGAGAGGGCTACAAGTCCATTGACACCTTCAACTTTGAATATGCTGTGGAGAGAGTCATCGCAGGTACTTTATTCAGCTCCATTTTATCCATCAGGAATTGATTGGTTTGTGAAAAGTGGTCTCTATAGGACAGGTGGTTAGAGGAGAGTGGCTGAAAAATAGGCATGGTGACATCAGCTTTCATTTTTAGAATTGAAGATGACAGAGACAACATTTCTTTTACATTTGGGATAATGTGCACTGTTGTATCAGGCTTATTAGGACCAGATTTTCTTTTTAAAAAGTAAATAAGGGGGGCCTGGGTAGCTCAGCAAGTAAAGACGCTGACTACCACACCTGGAGTCGCATGTTCGAATCCAGGGCGTGCTGAGTGACTCCAGTCAGGCTTCCTAAGCACCCAAATTGTCCCGGTTGCTAGGGTGGGTAGAGTCACGTTGGGTTAACCTCCTTGTGGACGCTATAATGTGGTTCTCGCTCACGGTGGGGAGCGTGGTGAGATGTGCATGGATCCCACAGAGGATAGCGTGAAGCCTCCACACACGCTAGGTCTCCATGGTAACACGCTCTACAAGCCACGTGAAAAGATGCGTGGATTTACGGTCTCAGACGCAGAGGCAACTGAGATTCGTCCACCGCCAAACCGATTGAGGTGAGTCACTACGCCACCACGAGGACCTAGAATGCATTGGAAATTGGGCATTCCAAATTGGGGAGAAAAAGGGGAGAAAATCCAAGAAAGTAAAAGTAAATAAGTCCCCCCTGTGCTTGTAAGTTCAAAGTGAGATCAGTGTTGGCATTAAGCCCTTTAACCTAAGGAAATGTTTGTTTTCATAGTCTAAAAGAAATTAAAATGTGCTGTGCTGTGATATTAAATTAGACTTTGTCTTTTGATATTACAGTACTAATCAATCCACAGCATTTGGTGATTTGTATTTGGTTGTGTGTGATGTGTAGGTAGTGTAAAGAAGAGTAAAATCTTATCTAAAGAGGAGCAGAAAATCGTGGCCTTCCACGAGTCTGGGCATGTTTTAGTGGGGTGGCTGCTGGAACACACAGAAGCCGTCATGAAGGTAAGTGACAGAAATGGTCACGTTATCATCTTATAAAATTCTTTTTTTAAATGGAGAGTTCACCCCCACCTCATGATACGGCAGGTACTGTGATACACGTCACGATTCGATATGTGCGATACATCACAAAATCATGATTCGATTACACTTTCAATTCTAATTAATTTGGGTATATTTCAGTTATAATGTCCATTTTACTCCCTGAAAGATATGAAAGAAATGTGTTATTTTGGTCTCATTTTGACTTTTTGAAAATATAAAAAGTACATGGATTACATCAATAAATAAGTCTTTGTAAGGCAATAAGGCAAGTGTTTGTTTGAGTCAGATGGTTTTACAGAATCCATGCTACAGTATGTGTGATTAGAATGAAATGTTGTTTTTGATAAATAAGAAATTATGGCAAATGGATTGCATGGATCTCGTCTTTGGACTCACATTATACGGAAAGTGTCAAAATCTTTACTTTCAGCATGCAGTGAAAATATCTGTGCTAAACTACACCACTACTGGTTAGTGATATGTAAAAAAAATTCCAGCCTGTGGCTAATCACACACATTTTTGGTCACATATGGGAAGTATTTACATGCATAGGATTGTTGTGAGTTGCTGACAGAAAGAAGGAGTGATCTTAAGAGTCGACATTGGGATCGTTCAAATGAAGGTTGTGATTAAGTGGAAAAATCAGTATTTTTGCCCGGCCCTAGATCCAAACACGTGATAGAGACTCGGCGTGTCCGCAAGAGAAACAAAACAGGCTCAAGTCTCTCTCGCTCCTCATAGTAGCGTCTCTGACTGCACTTATCCGACCTGCTTATTCTTTATTGAAATGCTGGACATGATATGAATACACAAATAGTTGAATATAAATATTGTGTTACTTAAAATGTATCAATACAGTATTGTGAAAAAAAGTTTTGCATTATATCGATATTTGACTGTATTTTACACAGCCCTATGTTCCTCCAAACACTATGTGGGTTTGGTAGGTGGTGAACCATTTATTGCTTCACGCTTTAAAAAGGATAAAAATGTACCATATTAAAAGGAAAAAAAAAAGATTTGCTTGGTGGCCGTGCAATTTGGCACTAATGATCGCTCCAGGTGTGAATGGCTCATTAGGAATCCATTGTTTCATTTCAAAATGTTGATCTCGGCAAAAATGAGCGTTTGGTTTGCAAAGGGCTTAAGTGGTCTGTACAGCTTATGTGCAATATTTGAAGTCTTCTAAATCCATACAATAGTTTGTGGGAAGAACAGATAAATAATAACATTGTTATTGATCTTTTTTATTTACATTTTTGGCGGAACTGTCACTTTAAGTCTGCCTCAAGTTTACTTTTACTTTGTAAAAATATTGGTGTGCTAGATCATGTTGTTGCAGAGGAGTCAAATCGGTAAGGACAGTAAAATGTAGTTGTAGTGCAACTTGCTTACCATAATGTTTTTGTGATTTCAGTTGTCATAAATATCACTACTGATGTATTGATACTCATGAACGCACTGACATTGCTCTAATGAAGGTATCTGTAGCTGTAAATGGGTGGTTTGTTGATCAGGTGTCATATCTGTGGGCTTCTCTTCTCACCAGGTCTCAATAGCTCCCAGGACGAATGCTGCATTGGGTTTTGCTCAGATTTTGCCAAAGGATCAGTATCTGTTCACTAAAGAGGAGCTGTTTGAGAGGATGTGCATGGCTTTGGGTGGTCGAGCGTCTGAGGCCATCACCTTCAACAAGGTCACCACAGGTATGACATCTGGAAACCCACATACTCCAAAATCACATCTGAACTGTTCTAGAGAGCTCTGAAAACAGACCATAGAAAAAGAATACATGGGATCTAAAAGTGGGCAGGGCTTAGTGGCCTGGATGACCTATTTCACACCTGTTAAGGCAAATGTATACTTACTCAGCGAACAGTCTATTTATGACTAAATGCACTGATGTTTTTCTTCTGCTAACATGTTTGTGTGGTGATATTTCTCCTGTTTGTACGTGTAACAGGAGCCAGCTGGTACGTGATAGCTGTGCGGTATGAGTAAACCTCTCTCCCCTTTCCTCAAGAGTCGCACGAGCGACTGACGCTAGAGGCTGTAGCCTTTAGCCTCCTCATTAGCACGCCCGCCTCCCATGATGCCGGTTCGAGTCCCATTCGAAGAGCAGGACCGGTTGCATACGCCCCTCTGAATTTCTTGACCTTGGAGATCTCTGCTAGATAAAGAGCATTGATGATTAGGGTTTTGTGTAGTTATTTATTTTCCTCAACCAACTCATTTTAAAACGATGCTGTGTATAGTTAAATGCAGGCTTCATTAGCCTAGATTAGACTGCTTCCATTGTATAAATTAGGTGTTTTTCGTTCTCTGTGCTGATCAGGATGAATCAATCTGTTGTTTGTAATTTCTGAACAAAAAGGTTTGATTATTTATTCATTTTACAGAAGATTTGCAGCTTATGCTGCTTTCGCATGCTATTGGGATTATTGAAAATACAAGTTTCCTACTCAGAAGTTGCACAGAATGGTCCCCTTAAAGTGGCCCAAGTCATGTAAGTGTCTCATTCGCTGTGACTAAGTTTAGGTTTAGACTTCGATTCAGGGCTGCATTTTCATGAGCATGCCAAGTCTTATCCAATTTTTGTGAGCACCAATTCTAATCACAAAATTTGTGTCTGCGCAATTGGGCGTGTGTGGGTTTGCGCTATCCGTGGGTGTATGCTTGCAAACGGTGGGCATATCGTTTGTTAATGAAGTGGCGCAAAGTGCAATTATCTATTTTCCTGAGGGATAGGCCGTTGTGCTAAGATGTTTGAAAACCACGTCTTAACTCGGTGCAAAGTTGGAGATTCCACCAGCAGGTGGTAATAAATGTAATGTCCAAATTCTGAAAATATTGTGGAACATCAAATGATGTCCCTGATGGTCAGAGTTGTTGCGTCTTAACACAAATCTCATACATTTTTGTTTCATTTATCTATAGGTCATGGTTTATTTTTCAATGAATATGTTTAAATATACAATTGTATTTATGGTCTAATTTGTAGGCCTAAAGGTATTTTTCCATCTGTTGTTGTAGAGTGATTTTTAAGTCGCTACAAAATGGGCCGGTGGAAGAATTAGTAGAGTAAAATGTTTGGAATTGGTAGGCGATGATTTTATTTATTTTTTTTTTTTTTAACTATTTTGTTATTTTAGTTATATTTACATTTTCGTTTGAAGTGTAATTTCAATTTAGAGATATGTTAGGTCGAATTTTGTGTTTCAAAAAAATTTATTTTTTTAATTCAAAATCGACCAGCAGAAGTGAAGTGCGGGCCGATACAATCACTTTAATACTAGCCGTGATTTGTGTGTCGGTAGATGAAAATGAATAATAATACTTGCATTCTCTGTAATATAATGGAGTGAGTCTACATCCAAATTCTGAACAATCACATTTTCCATGCATCGAATTCATTGCATACAGTCCATTTACACTACCAACTTCTTATGAATGTGCTGTCTTGCTTTATATCGCTGGTGCTTGAGGGACTGAACTAAATAGGATGCATATGGTGGAATAAAAACTGGAGTTAAATTGCATTTAACTGTTTGCATGTTGCGCATGCAATTTCGCCATACCTACTTGCGCCTAGACTTAGCACATGCTTGCATGAAAATACCAAAATACCAGAGGCCATGCCCTCTGACTTTGCAATTATGACTTATGACGTAGCGCTGCGCATAATGCTAGTGCTCTTAAAATAGGGTCCGTTGTAGTAGAGTTAGGGTTAGGTTTAGAGGTAGGTGTAGGGTTTCTGTAAGACTCAAAATAAATACCATTTAACAGTGTGTGAGCGTCACACACAGCTCTTGCAAGACTTGAGGTAACCTGGCGGTAACTTTCTAGACCATCAATTAAGGTGCTGTAGCTGTTCTGGAATGGGAGTTTAGTTAGCCATTGAATTAGCCATTGAATTTGCCATGTCCCCTTCTCCAAACATGCACCCAGAGACATACAGACACACTTGGGAGACCGTTTTGTAGGGGCAGATGGAAGGGGAACGCCCTGAGCACTTTTCCATCGAACAATAGCTTTTCATGTGAGCAGGACTCCATATCAGCACTTATACGGGCATGGGCTGCACTGTGAACGTGCACAATGATTGACGGGCAGAAAGTCTTCTGATTGGATAAACATGTTTCCAACAACAAAGCACTTGGACGTACTGGTAATGGCGATTTCAGAAGTTGGAAATATGATCATTCTGAAGCGCGTGATGGCAGCATAAATGGAGCCCCTGTGCGCCCCTGGAGGAAGATCACTTTTAGTTGCATAAGAAACTTTTATTAGCTAGCAAAATTTGCCACTTATATATATATATTTATGTTGTAGTAAACGCCACATAATCTATCTTTAAACCCCTCTTAGGTGCTCAGGATGATCTGCGAAAGGTGACGCGTGTCGCCTACTCTATGGTGAAGCAGTATGGCATGGTAGCGAGTGTGGGCCAGGTGTCCTTCCCAGACTCTGAAGATCAGGGTGGAATTGGACGGAGACCCTTCAGTCAAGGCCTCCAACAACAGATGGACCTTGTGAGTAAAAGAACACACACACACCTGCTCATATGAACTCTGATGTGGTGTCAGTTATCAGTTGTTTTGAATGTGTGTTGGTATTTTTCTTTTATTCAACTCTCCCATGTTCAGGAAGCTAAGCTGCTGATAGCGCAAGCCTACAGACTCACAGAGAAATTGCTCTTGGACAACAGAGACAAACTCATTCTGGTATGTTCTGGCCATCTATGATTCTTGTTGGCACAACATTATAATCTGTTCTTCTTAACAGGATAAATCATTATTTTTCTATTGGTACATTCTCACTTGGTACATTCTCACTTTTTATGCATTTTTACTATAAAATCTACCATGACCAGCCGACATTAAAAGGAATATTCGAGGTTCAGCTGTAGCCTAGCGGGCCTAGTGTAGCCTAGCAGGCTGCGTTCATGACATGTGGTGCTGATGCATCGTGGGTAACCCAAGTTCGAGTCCCGGCTGGTGAGGTCATTTCCTGATCCCATTCCTTCTCTTCTCCCCTGTCAATAAAAAGCCTACAAAAGGCTGAAAAAGAAAAAAGAATGAGTTTCGACTCGTCCCTCCTTTTCTTTAAAAAAGCAAAAATGGAGTTTACAGTGGAAGTGAATGTGGCCAATTTTTTAGAGGGTGATTTATAAACAAAAATGTAAAGCTTATAATTTTATAAAAGAACTTGCATTCATTTTTCTGTTAAAAGTTGTGCATTATTTGAGCTGTAAATTTTTAAATCATCAATTATCGGGATTACAGGGTTTAATGCATTATGTCGTCATGGCAACGAAGTTGTAAAATTGGATATGGCTACACAGAAAAGGTTAGTAAGCAACATCATCACACTCAAAGATGTTGTTTACATCTTGTGTCTATATTAAAAAAAAAAAGTATTTTAACATTTACGGATTGGTCCCATTCACTTCCATTGTAAGTGCCTCACTGGAACCCCAATTTTGTTTTTATTAAGGAAAAGGAGGGATGAGTGGAAATTAATTTTCATTTCAAATCAACATATTCATGATGCCCCGATTGAGCTTAACCTTTATTGAACCTGGAATATTCCTTTAAGCCTGTAAAATAGTTTCAGACCCCACTATGAATATTGGCAAGAGGATATGATGTCACACACCAGGGCTTCTGTTTTGAATAAATAATGAATTATATGTAATAAATACTAGATTTTTACATTTTCTGCTAATATGTACAATCTACTCATGTTGTCCACAACACTGTAAACCATTCAGCTTCTCTTCAGAATTGAAGTGGTAACTCTTTACAGTTAGGTTGTATCCGTTAACACAATAGTTAACAATGAACACAACTTTTAAAGCCATTATTAATCTCAGTAAATGTTCGAAAGAACCTCCTCTTAATTTTCTAATGGTTATCTCATCCTTTACCTCAGCTGATAGCTCATAACGTGGCCTGTTAGGTTTTCGGTCTGCATGACATATTGTTCTCTTTTTCTATGGTTGTCTTTTCAGCTGGCTAATACATTGCTGGAGAGAGAGGTGGTGAACTATGATGACATCGAGGCTCTGCTCGGATTGCCTCCATTTGGACCCAAAAAGATGATCGCCCCTCAAAGCTGGGTGGAGGCCGAGAGGGACAAGCAAGACACTGGTGAAGACGAGCAAAGACCCCAGAGACCCCGCCACAAAGACAACAAGGATGATGACGTCAACCTGAGCCCAGCGTGAGCTCTACAACACACAAACACAATCCCAGTGTTTGCTGGTCACATGTAAGTCCAGAGGGTGGAGTCTGGCCTCTGACGATCAGTCCGATTATCATAATTGTGCTTTAAGGGTAAAAGCTCTGTTACAGATCTGACTGGCTGAGACACAGTGGCAAGATGTGTGCGTAGTTTATCTTCTAAGCTGATAATTTTGGTCCTCAATTATATTGTAGATGTCTTAAGCACATATGAATAAGAAACTGAAGCATCTTTTAAGCATCGTCTGTTTTTCTCAATACCAAACTTCTCTCTAAAGGAGTAGATACGGACTGTAGATATGGCCAAATATAGATCAGTTTCTGTATTAAAAAAAAAAAAGTGTTTTTTTTTCTGCTTTTAGAGCTTGTTTAAGTGCATTTAATCGAGATATTGGTATTCTTATCAAGACCAGCTCTTGGAGATTGTCTGACTAGATGTGCACTGCGAGATGAGATAATGTACGGAGAACTTGTGCTATTTAAATAAATGTTCAGAAACCTAAATTATATTCTGTAATATTAAATTTAATTTGAATGACCAATTGTTTTTGTTTTTCTTCAGCTGAACGCAAACAAAGAATCCATGTTTTCTTAAGCGAAACTATAGGTGTAGGTGAGAACAGATCAATATTTACATTTTTTGTTTTTACTCTAAATCTCCACTTTCACTTACTTTTGTTTTTAAATTCTCCTCCCTGCCCAGTAGGTGGCGACATGCACAAAGAATGCAAATCGCCATCTACTGGGCAGAGAGGAGAATTTATAGGAAAAATGGACATCAATATTGATCTGTTTCTCACCCACGCTTATTCTATCGCTTCTGAAGACGTGGATTTAACTGCTGGAGTCGTGTGGATTACTTTTATGTGCTTTTTGGAGCTCTAAAGTTCTGGCCACCATTGACTTGCATAGTATAAACCTATGGCACCCATGCCAGCATTGGCACACAGAGGGGGTAATCACTGGCATGCCAGCAACAGCTAGAGAGGAGTAGACTATTTTATTTATATTAAATTCCGCACCTGCATCCCAGTTTGCATCTTGATGTAATCCTTCCTCATGATCACGCAGCATGTTTTCATCAGCTGAAAGGGAGGCTAAACAAAAAGTTAAAATGTGAGGAGACTGCAGAATACCCAAGAGATTCGTGCATCACAAGCCGGTTAATCGCGCAAGTAAACACGCACGCTTTGCTTCGGACAGGATGTGCGGATGACCGCCTACATTCTGTGTTTCATTAGTTTGTTTTCAGAACAACTCGTGATGTAATAAGAAAAACACCACTATTAACCCTTGAGATTTCCAACCCAGCATACAGGTACACCCTCCTTAAACCATAGTCACACTCAAAATTACATGAAACGATTAAAAGTGAAAACATCAAACTCTGAGTCTATTCAAAATATAAATTAAACCTGGAAATAAAGCTTTAGGATTTTGCAGGTGTCATTCACTGAAAAGGGCTAAAAAGTTGCTTTGATGCATTTTGACAAAGGTGTGTATTTTGGGTGGCATTTTGATCAACCTCAGTTCCTATAATAAATCAATAATACACTGTGTACTCAATATAGTTACGCTCAGGACCTTAAGGGCAAAAATGTCCCCATTAGTGGCAATATTTGATCCCAGTGCCATTAAAGCATAAAATCATGAATTCTGTGATATTGTGCTTTTCATTCTGGAGTCCTGGCTTCAAAATGTAATATTATTATTTTCCACCAGATGGCACCATTTTCCTCATGTTTAGCCTATGGAGCAAATACATTATTTTCTGTTTGCTGAATTATAGAGCAATGCAGGTCAATTTAATAAATGATGCCATTACAAGTGTGTGTGTTTGTGTGTGTGTGTGAAAAAACAAGTGGCATTATGTAAACAAACTGTCATATAAAGGGTTAAAATCCTGAAAATGAGTGAGTTATAATCAGGACTGATATTAGTAAATAGAAAAGTCAGTGAAACTGGGAAATAATATTAGTATATAATATTTCTATGGCAGTTTTTTGACGTGGACATTTTTGTCGTCGAAGGACCTCTTGAGTAATTTGTTTTTATTGACGCACAAGGGTTAATTGTGTTTATTCTCCCATTCATCTGATGAAAACGGGCTGCATGATCATGAGGAAGGGTTACATCAAGATGTAGATTGGAATGCAGGTGCGTGTGTACTAGTAATTACCCCTCTGTGTGATTTCGAAAATGTATGACATATTTAAGAGTCCACACAATTTCATGATCAGTAATCAATTAAATTTGTGACATTTAGCTGTGACTCACTTTGTACAAAAGGACAGGTTTACTTTCATTAAAGCACTTTCACACGATGACCTGTGAAAATTCACATGCAGGATCGTGATTATATCATAATTATATCTGGTTTTCACTCAAACTGTTATGCTGAAAACATCATGTGTATGAAAAATAAACAATTAAACTAGAAAATCACATACATGCGTGTTTATATATACAGCTAAGGAACAAATTAAGAGACCACTCCAAATGTTTCTTTAATAAGCATCTCTACATTTATGGCAGCCAGTCCATTCCAGCGTCTGTTGAATTCCTGCTTGAACTTTTGTGCCAGGAGTGGTATAAAGTCACCCAACAGCAATGTGAAAGACCGGTAGAGAGCATGCCAAGATGTTTGAAAGCTGTGATTGAAAATCACAAGTTAAAACATTAGTATTGTGTTGTTTTCTTTGCATTATTGGAGGTCTGAAAACACGCCATCTTTTTTGGTATTTTGACCGTTTGTCATTTTCTGCAAATAAATGCTCTAAATGACAATATTTTTATTTGGGAGAAATGTTGTCAGTACATCTTAGAATAAAACAACAGTGTTCATTTTACTCAAACACACACCTATAAATAGTAAATGGGTAGCCAATTAACCAAGAAATAAAAAATGTCACTGTATCAAAAAGGTTGCCGACCCCTAGTATGGACCTACAGAGCTGAAATATTCTTCTAAAAATCTTAATTTGTGTTCAGCTGTAAAAAGAAAGTCATACACATCTGGGGTGGCATGAGGGTGAGTAAATAATGAGAGAATAACACAAGCGGAACATTTTTTAATTTTAACATAAATTGTGTGTTAACCATTCCTCCGTAACGATTTGCACAGAAATTCCTTCTGCTCATGTTTCATGAATACATCCCGTGCTTTGCCTTGGGAATACAGACTGGAAACAGTCCATTCTTTTATTTGTAACTTTAAAGACAAAACAGCATTTCACCTTTTCTTATGAAATGAATATTAAAAACAATAGAATGAAGATCAATAGTTCGAAGCACCAAAACCAAGAACAAA
>NW_026266649.1:0-25000 GCF_025860055.1 Xyrauchen texanus | reverse complement strand
CTGTCGTTCCAACCACACAACTCTGCGATGCTGTTTGCGAATGTTCGTTGGAAAGATGGTTTCGGAAAACACCGACTCGTTGAACTATGATGATAACGACGGAACTTGCTACCATAGTTGGCTAACGATGCTTTTGGGAAACGCACCCCTGGTTCGCGCTTAGTAGATGCCGCCAAGGCAAGTTCAAAACAAAGCGCGCGCTGTACTGTGATTGGTGGCTCGTTTGACCAGTTACATTTTTATCCACTCATAAATAAAAAGGAACGACTGATTTTGAAAATGTAGTAGAGTAAAAAGTAAGATATTTGACTTTGAAATGTAGTGGAGTTAAAGTAAAAGTCTCCCCAAATTTAAATACTTCAGTAAAGTACAGATACACAAAAAAGCTACTTAAGTACAGTAACGAATTACATTTACTTCGTTACTGTCCACCACTGCTTGTTTCAATGCTCTTCTTTGTCTTTTGAGGGCCGCAAGGAAATATTGAAGTGTGTTGCCATTCTATCTCTCTTTCTACACCCTGTGTTGCAGTGTGACTGATACAGTGGGCATCTTATCCTTGTAATCCTGTGTTATTGTATTCCTGATTATGAGAAAGAAAGGACAGCCGCCCAGACTATCCTCCTCTATATGCAGAATTCTGGTCAATCAAATCAAATGGTCAAACAATCAATATGTATACAAATAAATATTGTTATTTTTTGTAATTAGTAACCAGTAATCATGCTTATGCTTTGCCTATTAACAATATAAAGTGCTTCAAATTACACTTATGTTACATCAGGTGCATAATTAAATTAGGATAAGGCAGTAGGATTTTTTAAGAAGCCATTTTTCTATTGACACTGACTACAACCCCTGGAGTCACGAGTTTGAATCCAGGGTGTGCTGAGTGACTCCAGCCAGGTCTCCTAAGCAACCAAATTGGCCCAGTTGCTAGGGAGGGTAGAGTCACATGGGGTAACCTCCTCATGATAACGATGAGTGGTTCTCGCTCTCAATGGGACACGTTGTCAGTTGTGCGTGGATCATGGAGAGTAGCATGAGCCTCCACATGCTGGGAGTCTCCGTGGTGTCATGCACAATGAGCCACGTGTTAAGATGTGTGGACTGATCGTCTCAGAAGCGGAGGCAACCGAGACTTGTCATCCACCACCCGGATTGAGGCGAGTAACCGCGCCACCACGAGGACCTACTAAGTAGGGGGAATTGGGCATTCCAAATTGGGAGAAACGGGGATAAAAAAAACAAGCAATTTTACAACAGCTGTAGCAGCTAATGTACATAATCCAGGTAATAATGCATTATGATAAGATAATAATGCATTGTAACTCTTTAAACAATATGCTTTATTATTTTTTTAAATAATCCACCCAAGTGTTTCTGTAAGAAGTGTTTCTTAGTTAATTCTACTTTAGTCATGGAGAGCCGCATATTGAATGCTGGAAGTACCATGAACACACAGATAAGCACAACATACTGTATCACTGTAAAGGGTACAATGGGGCTTTTTTTCTGGAGGCAAAAAAACATACATTTTATTTTATTGAATATTGATGGAGCAACATAATTTGCATGGACTGAAATATAATGGAAATACCAGCATGGGTTCTATAGTTTAGCCAATAGTTAGGGCAAAATGTGTAAATGTTTGAGACAGCAAGATGCTTTTTGAGTTACAAATTATAATTATGCTTATTCAAAATAACTACTCCATAAAAAGGGTGCATGCATGTCATAACATCTTAAGTATTCTATAAACAAATGAATCATCACTGTGATTGGATCAGTCATTGTGAGCCCACAGAGTCATAACAAACATATTCCCTCACTTATAAAGAGGGTCCTTTTAGCCCTTGCAAGAGTGCTTTTTACCCAAATGCTATCCATTCACTTATTGCACATTTGTTGAAAGACTTTCGATTTAATCCCTCTGACCTAAACTTAAAATGAAAAATAAGTATTTCGATTAAAAATAAGATAATTTTAGGGATTCTCATTAGCTACATAAATGTTATTAAAGCTATTAAAATGTGCACACAGTAATTTTTTCCTCAATAAAAATGTTGAACTTCTAAGGACATGGTGTAATTTTGGAATATATGTACAAAATCATGACCACTCACATTAAAATGAAGGCTGCAGTCATGTCAGTAACCTTATAAAAGCTGTTTTATTCTACATGGAGAAGGTCCACACATGGGGGCTGCCATGTTAGGATCACATGACCAGCTGAATACTACTCCCTTAATCTCAGTAACAGTCCTGTTATTGGACACTTTTACTCATTTAGTAAAATAATCATGGCTGACAGTGAATACTGAATTTCTACAATGTCATCTGAAACTGAAATACTTTAAACTTGAATACTTTAAATGATGCTGCATCCAAGCCACTAGATGTCAGTGTAAGTCCAAGATGACACAAAGACAAAAGTTACTGAGTGCACCTTTAAAATATGAGATAAATACCTTAAAATCAATCTTTAGACATTTTTTAAAATGTAGCAGTGCATAGTGACATACAGGAGTTTAGGAAAGTGCTGTGGTATTTTCCCTGTTGCTATTTAGTGTTTTGGGGGTAAATAAAATCAAAAGTGCCTTTTACCCTCAGGGTAAGCACATAAAGGTAAAAAGAGTGATTCAAAAATGTTTTAGTGTTTGTACAGCCCTCTATAGGCTGTACTTTCCAAAAGAAATAAGTCTCAGATCCTGCAAGCTAATTATTGTGATCTTGTTATGGCCTGAGGTGAGAAACTACTTTCTACAAGAACCCAAATATAATAGCTGCATTTTCAGCACATTTGATTTATTATGAGAGATATTGAGAGGACAAAGAAGTATAATATTTTTTAAATGTATAATTAATAGTAATTTCTCTAGAGGAGCCTCCCTCCCCACTTCAGCTGAGAAAAAATATACCATTAAAAAAAACATTTAAGGTATGATGATATTTTAAGTTTAAGTGACATACCCAAAATGAAAGTCTTATAACTCGCTAATATATATATATTTTGGTCAAGTGTTTGGTATAAATGTAAAGAAAAGTTTGTAAAAAAATAATGATATAGATTATGATAAATTATGTGACTAAGAAACGGCTGAAAAGTAACAAAACAACTTAAGCCAAAAATGTACTTTTTCTTCTTCTTATTATTATTATTATTATGATGATTTGACATTATATATTTCAGGGTGTAAATAAGGTGGCTCTGAAAAACGTTTTAGTTCCCAATCATGTCAATTGTAACTAAGGACATTTTTGTGTTGATATGACAAAGCAAACAAAAGTAAAAAAAAAAATATTTATACTAGAGTGCAAAATATCTCCCAAGTGTCCAAAAGCCTCTCCTAACAAATAAAACATAATAATTGTACAAACAAATAAAACAAAGACTAAAGGTTTGCATAGCATAGAGAGGATTTTAGTGATGAGATTTCACAGAACCAGTGCCTTTTGACTCCAGGAGTCTGCATCGAGTCTGTGTCATGTACTTGGCGCCATCTCCTGGTAACCATATGTAACATTGTGCTTCGTGTGGGTTATCTAATGATCTATGCATACAATTACTTTGTGTGTTGGCTTGTTTGAAAGATAATTGCCTCCAATAACTAATGCTATGTGATATTATATGTTTTGTTCATTTTTTGTGAAGTTATAGGAAAAAAGCACGGCATGTAATCATGGACACCATGCCATTTTTATGTTTTCCGAATACTAGACTCGTGAACAGAGATGTTAACCAGTTCCAGAGACTTCTTCAATTCTTTAGCTGTCACTCTAGGGTTGTTTTTGAGCTCTACGGTGTGCCCATTGAGTCATCTTGGCTGGACGGCCACTTCTAGGGAGAGTAGCCACAGTATTAAATCCTCTCCATTTATAGAACATTTGTCTAACTGTGGACAATCTCTTCGCTTTATGCCAAGCAACGATTTCTAATCTGAGATCTGTTTTTTTTTTTTTAATGAGGTATGGTCTATGTCAGCAGATGTTATGGAGTGGTGGTGGTGTAGTGGTCTAAACCACAGTACTAGTAAACTGGTAATCAGAAGGTTGTTGGTTCAATCCCCACAGCCACCACCATTGTGTCCTTGAGCAAGGCACTTAACTCCAGATTGCTCCGGGGGGATTGTCCCTGTAAGAAGGGCTCTGTAAGTCGCATTGGATAAAAGCGTCTGCTTTTATCGTCTGCAAATGTAAATGTTTCTTGTGAAAGCATTTATTATGGTCACACATTATACATAATTGTTTTTCCATATATACAGTGAAATTCTTTTTTTCACATATCCCAGCTAAGCTGGGGTCAGAGCAGATAGGGTCATGAAGCAGATAGGGTCATGGTACTTGCTCAAGGGCCCAACAGTGGCATCATGGCAGTGCTGGGGATTGGGTTCAAGTCCCAGAACCGCCAAGATGCCTTAACCGCTGAGCCACCACTGCCCAGGGTTTAACATACTTTTTCCAACCTACACTGTGAAAATTTGAATGACGTATTCAATATGTACAAGAACAATACAATAATTTGTGTGTTATTAGTTAAAACAGATTGTGTTTGTTCATTAATGTTACTTAGATGAAGATCAAATCAGATTTTAAGACAGATTCATACTTACAGTAAATGCAGGTACTTCCAAAGGGATCACAGACTTTTTCTTGCCACTGTATTTTGTGTTGGTTAAGACTGAAGTTATACATATTTTTCACAGAACCACTGGCGGGGACCCATCCGAGCTTAAAGGGTTAATGTTCATTTCAACATATAGAAATACTTTTTTAATATCAAAAGTATGTATGGAAGAACATTCGTTTTTACCCTTCAAAGAATGGAGAGTTATGATGAGGAGGACAGAGAAGTATTGAGGTTTGTTTGTTATAAGTAATTTCCCTAGTGGACAATACCACCACCTTCCTCACAACCGCTCCCCTCCCTTTGTCTAACCCCACCTCAGCAGAGAGCCACCTGATCATCTTCTATCAGCCTTGAGGGGTTGACATGCACCTGTGAGTATATAAGAGACCAG
The DNA here is from genome assembly GCF_025860055.1 of Xyrauchen texanus. NCBI lineage: Eukaryota > Metazoa > Chordata > Actinopteri > Cypriniformes > Catostomidae > Xyrauchen > Xyrauchen texanus. Next base: position 19,979 of record NW_026266649.1, on the reverse strand, counting down.
AGCTCATTGAGAACATATAAGAGAGAGCAGGAGATTGATCCATTCACAGACGTCAGAAAAGTGATCAGAGAGAAAAAAAAAGAAAAGAAAAAAAACAGAACTGTGGAGGCAACGAGGTGCGCTTGACTTACACAAGGGCTTGAGATCCAAAGAAGTATCAAGAGGGAGAAATTCAGATCGTACGCAAATAAAGAAAGGTAAGGGAATGGAATTTGATGGTTTCGTTTGAAACATTTTGTGTATTTCCTATATTTGCAGTGTCCTGGTAATTACTGCATCTGCTTATAAGTAAATTAGTTTTTCTCAGAAAATGGGTTATATGTTTTATTTATAATGTTCAGTAAACACAAACAATCTGACTTTAGAGTATGACTTTAAGAATAAAATATGTTAATAATACATTAAATCTGATTCATATAGCACGCATGACAGAATTTAAATGTAAGAAAAAAATATTATTATTATAATGATATATTATGTCTTTCTGTTTAGAATATGCTCAATGGATCTCAATTATGAACATGTTTCAAGAGAGAAAATCAAATAGAAGAAACTAAAAAAATAAAAGTCTATCCTATGGTTAACTTGATGTTGATATTTTCTATATAACTTTGACTTAATCATTTCATGTGTTTGTTAGTAATTTCATATTAATAAAAGCATGTGTTTCAGATGCAGTAGTGTGCACCAGGGTCATAAATTAAAAGGGCTCAGAGCAAAAATGCAACCAAAAATGCCCCAGAAATTAAAAATGTGAAGAAAAAAAAAAGGGTTGATGTTGATTGAAGTTTTAGGGTAAGAGCTAATTAATTGTCTTTCTCTAGAACATGTATTAATTAATTGATTAAACTGAAGTCAACGGACGAGACTGTTTGTTTTAAATGGTTAGACAAAATAAATGCAATATAATCATAAAGGTATAATGGCTCAGAAAATCTAATTAAAGGGGCAAATATTTCCCCTTGATAAAAAAAAAGATAATTTCTGACACTGGAGTGCACCGTCACACATATTGAGACAATCAGTGAGTTCTGATTGCATTTAATATACAGGATATTTAGTCCTGCATTTTGCATTTTGTTCAGAATTTAAGCTATAATCACTATGTGTTTTATGACTCTTCTACCAGTAATAATTAAAAAGGCATAACTTGTATTATTAGGGGGCAAATTTGCATAATGGCATGTTGTAGATCCCTAAATGGATGACGTGCAAAGCTAGGATGAATCATCAAACTATTTCCAATGATTGTAATGAACAGAGAATTCTTGTCCAATTCAATTACTTGATATTCTTAGATCTTTCTGTGAAATGCAGTTATCAAAGGATCATGAGAGAAAACAGCTCATTCAAATCCACTAATTCTGGAGTGTTTTCAGACTAGAATAGTGAGAAACTGAGTCATCATCGGCAACATAACTGATATTTTTGGACTTATATGGAGAATTCTAATAATATGTATTGAAACTGCAAGATGAGAGAGTCTACTAAATTAATTATATTTATTTCCATCACTGACACAACACTTCAGTTGAATTTGCAAAATGAATGGACCACTGCAGCACTCGCTGACAAATGTATGTGGCACGAAGTCACCAAAAAGGCCAAGTACAAATAAACAAATAGGAGTTGATCAAAATCTATAAGTGTAATTCTCTTCATTATTTAAAGCACCCTAAATAGTCGATATCAATGCCACAAATTTCAGAGAATTTTACTATATAAAGCAGAGGATTGAAAGTGTGTTGAAAAGACATTTGCTTCTCGTAACCTGCCCACACGTTGCAGAAATCAATGTAACCGATGATGATTCAAGATATCTGAATAATGAATTAAGTTGTCCTTGACGGTACAGTATATATCACAAATATCATCCCTTTTCTTTACAGCATTCCACTCTGAGTAACTTAAATGTTTCCTGTGGCAATTGAAGATATAGATCTTTTCTTGTGTTGTTTCTTTAGTTCTCAGACACTCAGTAAAAATGCAGTGTCAGGCCTGGATTTTGGTTGCAGTCGTCTTGTATTTTCACAGCCCATATGTAGCCGGACGCTGCTTGGATCTATCAAATTGCATGGGCCTTAAATCTAATGAGCAAATATGGGTAAGATGCATTTAATGGCATTAATTACATTATTGAAAAAAATGGAAAACTATGAATTACTATTGCCATTTTTTTTTACATTTATCAACATGAGCATAGTAATACAAATCTGGCAACACTTACTGTTCATAATTGGGTGAATCTCATGAAAACATGTCAAGGTCACATTTCACCCCAAACTTAATAATAAAATAAGTAATTATATTGAGCATAAAGAAAATGAAGCCTAAGGACCTTCATGATTATTTGCACCATGACCCGAAGCACATTCCTTTACTGTAATGCACTCGGATGTTTTACCTTTGAGTTTTTCATCGTTTCCATTATTCTCAAATGTAATTCTCATTAGATTCTCATTACTTTAGTCCAGTATTTTTCACAGTACTACAGTAAAATTACAGTAATAGTTTTTATTTATATCAGCTTAAAACAAATACATTAATATCTTAATATACTGTATCTATATAAACTCACCGGCCACATTATTAGGAACACCTGTACATCTACTGATTCATGAGTTTATCTAATCAGCCAATCGTGTGGCAGCAGTGTAATGTATAAAATCATACAGATTTGGGTCAGGAGCTTCAGTTAATGTTCACATCAACCATCAGAATGGGGGAAAAATGGGATCTTAGTGATTTGGCATGATTATTGGTGCCAGATGGGCTGGTTTGAGTATTTCTGTAACTGTTGATCTCCTGGGATTTTTATGCACAACATCCACAACAGACTGTTGAGCGTGAAAATCCCAGGAGATCAACAGTTACAGAAATACTTAAACCAGCCCATCTGGCACCAACAATCATGCCACGGTCTAAACCACTGATATCAAATTTTTTTCCATTCTGATGGTTGATGTGAACATTAACTAAAGCTCCTGAACTGTATCTGCATGATTTTATATATTATACTGCTGCGACACGATTGGCTGATTAGATAATCTCATTAATAAATAGATGTACAGGTGTTCCCAATAAAGTGGCCGGTGAGTGTATTTTTAATTTTTTTTGCATAACAATAAGAATGACATTGTTTTTGCATTACAGTAATTCGATTTTTGCATTTTCTTAATGCAAAATATAATTTCGGAAACACTTAACAACATTATACAGTGGCAAGAAAAAAGTATGTGAACCCTTTTCTGCATTAATTGGTCATAAAATGTGATCTCATCTTCACAGTCACAACAAGTATAGACAAACACAATGTGCTTAAGCTAACACACACACAAATATATTCTTTCATGTCTTTATTGAACACATCCCATTAAACATTCACAGTGCTGTGGAAAAAGTAAGCGAATCCTAGGATTTAATAACTGGTCGATCCTCCTTGGAAGCAATAACCTCAACCAAGCGTTTCCGGTAGCTGCAGATTACGCTTGCACAACGTTCAGAAGGAATTATTTTACGTAAAAAGGGCTGAAATCTCTTTTTTGCGAAGCATGGTCCACATCAGCAGATGCATCTTGTGAATAGCAAACTCAAAATGTTTGAGTGCCCTTTATAAGTCAAAGTAACTCTAACACACACCTCCAATCTTGTTTCATTAACTGGATGCCAGGTTTGCCAACTCCTGACTCTAATGATTTTTTTTTTGTCATCTTTAGCCTAGGGGTTCACATTCTTTTTCCACAGCACTGTTAATGTCCAATGGGATGCATTCAATAAATTAAATGAAAATTATAATTGTTTGTGTATTGTTAGCTTAAGCACATTGTGCTGTGTCTATATTTGTGACTTTATTGAAGATGAAGTTAAATTTTTATGAGCAATTTTTATTAACAGCTAATTCAAAAGGGTTTACATATTTTTCTTGCCACTGTAGTTAACATGAACTTTACAGCATTTACAAATCTTGGTTAATGTTGATTTCAGCATACAGTCAATATGTTAACATTAGTTAATGTGTTATGAACTACCATGAAATATCATTGAACAAAAGTAGTTTTATTAACTAACATAAACAAAGATTCAAAAATGCTGCAAAAAACATAGTTCATAAAACCTAATGCATTAACTAAAGTTAATAAATGGAACCTTATTGAAAAGTGTTTCCAGAATTTCTTATTCCTTTCCTTTGACTTTGAGTTGAAATATGACCCAGACATGTTATAGACAGGTTTCGTGAAATTATCAAAAATATTGCTTAAAAGATCATGTATTTACAAACGTGAATACATATGAATCGAAATCCATCAGCTTTTCAAATCTATTTCAATGCAAATTAACTAATACTCTTTTAAGTGTTCTATAATGTAATAAATTGTATTAATGACTTAATTAATAAAAGCTGTTATAAAGAATTTGTGTGGAAAACAGAATAAGGTATTTTGCAGAATGGCCAAGCTGCTCTGTCTCTGATCACCATTAGTAGCTTGGACATTCTGCAAGATTCCTCCATTTGAGTTCCATGCATGAAATAAAGTCATACGGATTTGGAAGAATGTGAGTAAATAATGACAGGATTTTCATTTTTGGGTGAAAAATCCCTTAAACATTATGTATGTGTCATCTTTATCTTTGTCCTGACTTGGCAGCAGTGTATTAGGCAATGCAGATCTAAGCAGGACGTCTCTAATTATGGGACAGTATCTTCATCTGAACAGAAAAACAATGAGGAAGAGAGCCTGAGTTTGGGTCTGCTCTTATCTGCTCTGGCTCCTGGTTCAACTGAGACCCAAAATCCCACTGGAGAACCTCCCCACAGTGAGGAGAGGAGATCTTACTCCATGGAGCACTTCCGCTGGGGAAAACCAATGGGTCGCAAACGCAGACCCATCAAAGTCTTCATCAACAACGCCCTGGAGGAGGAGCCAGAGGAGTCCACGGAAACCTTCCGCGTGCAGCGAGAGCAGGGTGCTGTCCTGGACGTTCAACAGAGGAACAATGTGAAGACTAACGGAAAGTATCGCATGACCCATTTCCGCTGGAACACTCCACCTGTGAAACGCTACGGCGCGTTCATGAGGCCTTATTCAGAGCACTCCCAGAAGCCCCTGCTCACGCTGATGCGTCATCGTTAAAGATGAACAGCAGATCAAAAATTAAGAGAGGAAAGAGAATGGACAGAATGTTAGTTGGGTTTTTATTTTTTAAGTTAAATATTATTATTAACATAATAATTTATTTAAAAAAGCTTCCTTTGAAACAAAATTACAGGACACTGAAACATTGTGTCTTCTGAAAAAACTAAAACAAAACATTTTGGGATGAACATTATGCAAAACAAGCTTCATTCAGACTATGAATGCTCATATCTTGACATTCATGATTTGTTTAGACACCTGCGCTGTACTTGATCACATCTCTGGGATTAAAAAAAGAAAGGATTTTCAGAAATGCTGGGTATTTGTCTAGTTTAGTTAGTTATATTGTAATATTCTGTACATGGAATACATTAAAATGATTTTGCAATGTTGCAAGCTGTGGATTCATGAGTATTTGCATGATGATTGTATCCTGGAGTATAGACAATGTAATGCAGAAATACACGCTATATTGTTAAGAATGTCGGTATCAGATAATATTGGCATTTAAAGACCAAGATCATTACAAATTGTAACAATTTTTCTATCCAGGTTACTAAAATATTTATAAGTTATCCATATATACATATATATTTAAGCAATATCACACTCGCAATCATGCTATATGGCCCTAACATCAGCACTGCTGTGATTCAGCCGCAGGCCGAGTGCCATTAGTAATCACAGCAGTGCTGATTTAGGGCCACATAGCATGATTGCGAGTTTGATATTGCTTATATACACAACAGTTCAATGAACAAGTAAATAAAAAAAAATTAGGAAAAACTTATGTAAGTAAGGTCATAAAAATGCATTTGTGCATGGATCTACTTTATTACGCGACCGATCAGAATCTGCCATTGCTGGTTCAAAACAAATGATGCGTCCAAACCTTCGTTAGTAATTCAAAATGTTCACTTCAGAAATAGTATCACGGCTTGTGCTGTTTCTAACAAGTTATTGGATAAACAAGGATGGATGGATGTGTGTGTGAGAGAGAGAGAGAGAGAGAGAGAGAGAGAGACAGATCGTGTGCGTTCACCGGTTGCCACACCCAAGCAGAGATGCTGTCAGCTTTCTGAAGATCAGCTTTCTCAGTGGAAAATAGCAGTCCAAGCGGGGGTAATTCTACCTATTTCGTGGTAGCCGGTGCGCAAGAGTCATTCGCTATAGAAACCGCAATGTCCTCCATTTTAAACAGTGTCCACTCCAATGTGGAAAGTACGATAAGAGGTAAGCGCCTTCAGTTTGTGTAATTAATCAGTCTGTTGAGACTCTCAGATATGATTAGCTGTAATGCTGATGTTGTTTGTTTAAAGCAGTTTAAAGCTATTTTCTTGCTTTACTATTAGTAATACAAGCGATAATATAGTGCTGTATGTAAACACTGGCTGAAGCGGCTTCACTTCACGTCACCTAACTTACTCATACAACAGTATAAAAATTATTTTGCCACTGCCTGCTGGCTGCTTTGTGTAAATAGCAACAAAAAGCATGTTCTTTGCACAATCATGCTATTTCATGCTATTTTCACCAATTGAATACTACCATACTGTACTGCGGCATCACTTAAGAGTCCCACAGACACCCTACACCTACCCCTTCCCCTAAACCTAACGTTCCCTGCTTTGTTGAGATACTATATGCATTCTACAAGTATTTTATAATATATAAGCCACGCATTCACATGGAGTTCTGAAAACCTATACAGAATGTAATTTGCATCATACTAGCTATTTATGTTTTGTTTTTATCTAATACATACATTGTTATGATCTGATTAAAAATGACTTTTTTCAAATAGTGATGGTGCTGTTTTTTTTACATCAGTAACGCCACTTTGGTGAAATAAAGTTCCTTCCAAAACAGCTAAATCTGTACATTATTAATAACTTTTGACCACCAGTATAATAAAAATTCTATATTAATTGGAATTGGAAATTACATTTTAAAACTGTTTTAACTGTGGCCTTGTTTTATATGCTCTTAAAAACAGTCACACACTAAACATTTACAGCAATCAGTCGATGAAAAAAGCAATAGCAAGTTGACAAAACTCCAACAGAAATCACAGCAGTTCAGTCTATGGCACAGTATAAAACCACAGGCATACAAAAAGAAAGGAACATAAAAGCAATAAAATAAGTTTGATGTATGGTGATGCTGCCTTTCCTGATGGATTGCAAGACTTATGTCTAGGTAAATATGGTAAAACTGCTGGGTGTTTATCTTTATTTGTGTCTGAGCCCTCGAGCTAGCAGTCAATCACAAAAACCACAACTGCCACTGGCCAACTCTTAAAATGAAGGTGTCATGCCATTTAGTTCTTTATGGGGAAACACACACGCACACGCTCACACACACTCACACGCACACAAAGACAATTACCTAACCAATAAACAAGACTAAATCAGTGCATTCTAAAACTAATAAAGTAATTTACATATATTTATGGAGTTCTTATATGGAACATTATATACACAATGAAAACATTTATACTTACATTATGAAAATGGCTGATGCCACAATAATGTGAGGAAGCACTTAAAATATGCAAAACTTTGCAGGTTATAGATGCTATGAGTACAATTTGATAAATAGTAAAAAATGCTAATTAACCACTTCCTTCAACACCGGAGCTCCTTAACATTAGTCAGTAATAACAGTGTTTAGCAACTTTAGCTATCTGGAGTCCAGATTTCCACACAGATTGCACTGTGACAAAAAAGTTTTCAATGACTTAAAAAAACAAACAAGTAAATATACCAAAACCTCAATCTATTAGAAACCAAAATTAGCACCAAAAAGAACTAATTCTTTGCGCAGAGACGTTCTTGTGCAACTAATTGGACTATCAGTCCACTGATACTAATAATATTTAATCTCTTTGTAAGAAATACATGCTTTGTCATCCTTTTAGAGTCCTTTCTGGACTCTACCTCCACTTGTAAAGATATTGTTTCTCCAACACTCTTTCTCTTTGACAGCCGGTCCTCATCTAAAAAATTATAAAATCATGCGGTACTATGAAAGAGTGAATCTCATGTAAACAATGCCCAGGTCACATTTCATCCTAAAATCAAAGAAATATATAATAATACTATGCTTAAACAAATTCAAGCCTTATTTTAGGACCATTCATATTTTTACATATGACATTTAAAGATAAACTTCCCCCCAAACTCTTATTATCATAATGTGTCTGGATTGAATGCATCTAATTTTGAGTAAACACTCTCATTGGTGATTCTCATAACTGTAATAGTCATTTTTTACCATGTTTTTTACTATATAAACCAGCATAAATTAACAGCAGTACTACAAATACTACCATGGTGTGTTAAACTTCGCATTACAATAATGAGAATAAGATTTTATTTCCATTATGGAAAGAGAATTTGGAGTAAAAAGCGTGAAACTATTACAGAAAATCAAAATCATAGCACAGTGCAAATTATTTTATTGCTCCATGAAACAGGCTTATTTATTTCATTTGATTTTGGCGTGAAATATGACCTGGGCATGTTCCTGAAAGGTTTGGTGAGATTCACCAATAATTCTGTGCCACCGCTGAGTTGGAACATTGCTGCAGTACTTGCTCAAATACATGTCTGTGAGCTGGTATTATTGTGGAGGACCAGAATATCATATAGAATATCTTAATAACATCTGTAAATAGGGAAAACACATTGTAAACGATTAAGGAATAAACTAAACTGAATTAATCCAAATTAGGTGTTAAAAGTTCTAAAAACTTCACAAGTTAGGTGAGTTGTTGACAGCAGTCGCAGTGTATACATAGGAAAACATAGAAGATGTGGGAGATCTGTCAGTTTTCTTGCATTAACAACATTAAAATATAGTTTGTATTCTCTGCTTCTCTGCCTGCTACCTGAGTTGAGCTGCACTAGTAAACGCACAAGTCTGGGAACTTCATCTCATAAACAGGCACAGAGCGATTCTGGGTTTGGCCGTAACTTGTTCCAGATGGACTGGGAGGAGGCCTGGAAGCAAGAAAGACAGACAAGATGAGAAGATTTATCAGCGCAAACAGATCTTTACGAAAGATGGATAATGGTGCCGAGCGGACTATAAATGAGCTGTGCTGCAACCTACCTGATTGTGATTTCAAAAATTTGATTAAGTTTGCTTTGCAGCATTGTAGCCTGGGAGGAAACACAAAGAACCAGTATTAGCCATTAATTACACCATTGAGCAGTTCAACTTGGGGAAAAGACTCAAGGCTTCGTTTTCCTCAAAAACAGTGAGGTTCCAAAAACTTGCTAAAGCTATTTTACATTTTTCTTAATTTAGGGCTTAACCACGGTGGTAGAGTGGGGCCACGTGACGTTACTCTATCGACTTATATAAAACACCGTGGGAAATTATTTCCCAAAGTAATCTAATATAAAAAGTATTAGATGGTTAGTAACTGTATTGTGGATTTTTCAACCTAATGTATTAATTTTCAGGTTTTTTTTTTTAGACTTTTTGATTTTGCGCTACTTAACGCATTATAACAACGAAGTATTCACAGCGTGAGATATGCATTTAGCATGCAACTCAATCCAAGCACACACCTCACGACTCAGCATAGTGTTTTAGAAGAAAAACCATGTTAAATAAAACCTTGTTTATTCAAAGGATCCAGTCATAGTATTGTGAGGATTTTTCCTGTTTAAGCTGCGTGTTAAGAGATGAAAGCACTGATCCCGTAAATGGAAGTGCTTTATTAATCACCTATTTTCAAACGGGTCATATATGATCTTAATCAGCTATATTAACAACATAAATATAATATTGCAACTTAAATCTGCAATTAAGCGAATGCACAACAGAGATTTACTTTTAGACAGAGCACTTAGACAGGTGCAAGCCCTTTCTGTTGTTGTTTGTTGAAATGTTATCACAAATAAACTCTCCTGTGCGTGAGTTTGTTAAGGGATTTTGGGATCGTAGCTTTAGTCAGGGCCGAATGGATGTGTCGCTGATACAACTAATCATGTAGTGTGTGCATCTTGCAGTGATAGACATGTACATGTTACTGACGGTATGGTGCAATAACAGACAGAATTGTTAAACCAATTTTGGGTATTTTGTAAAAATGTTCAAAGGGTTTTCAAAGGGTTATTATGTGTTCAATGACACACTATAAAGTTTGATCCAAAATAAAAGTGGAATTCGCACGCACCACCTCCTCCGCCCTCCAACCACCTTGCAACACTGTTCACCGGCGGTGATTAGCTCTTAACCACCGCGGTTGTAAAACATTTTTCACCGCAACAGCTCTTTTTTAAATTACAGATTAAGCATTAAATTTTTCATAAATCCTAAAATGTCAATCCCAGGTTACAAATCAGATGAATTGCTGATTTTCAATGTGGATTTAGACATTTGAACACCTCTGTATGAAATAAAAGGGAATGTGCTGTGGGTTAACTCACTCTGGCACCGCAGTGAGCAGCTATCTCTTCAAATGGGGCCTTCTGGAACTTCTCAACCACCTGTCTCCTGCGCTCCTTCTCCTGTTCCTCCACACCTACACTGTCCACTGGACAATAATCACATGCATACATATAATGATCAGCTTACCGAGAAGTTGAATTAAGCAAGCAATAATGATCTGCACAATAACACATAGGTTTCGCAAATATCTGCAGGGGACATTTAGTGAAAGTTCAATACTCATTAAATCAACCCACCGATGGCGTTTTTTAAGGTTTCAAATGTGATTTCTTCAGCTGGTGTTCTCTGTGGGGAAAGACAATGATCAAAGGTAAATATGTTTAATAAATAAAGTAAATAATGTAGATAATATGTATATATCGGTAACACTCTACAATAAGGTTCTATACATAATCAGTTAATGCATTTATTAACAGGAACTAACAATACATACTTTTACAGCATTTATTAATCTTAGTTTGTTTTTACATATGCTAATGCATTTATAACATTAATAGCTGTGTACGTTAATCTTTCATTCAGTATGTACTAACATGAAGAGACAATGAAGAATGGGATATTTATAAATAATAAATTTAGGGGGTTCTTGATCAGACCCACTTTATACTATGTGTATTTAGCTACTATGTACAAATATTAAGTATTTGATACAATGTACTTCTTATGTACATACGTGTTGTTGCACTGTACTTATATTTGAAGTACCTGCATTTAATTACATCTGTAGTTGCACTGTTAACCTTACCCTAACCTAAACCTACCCATACCTCAACCTCAGTAGCAGCAAATGTGACTCTTATGAGAATGTCAACATGTAGTTACACAGTAAGTCCATTGTATTGTATGCATTTTAATGTTTAATACATAGTAGTTAAAACACCTAATATAAAGTGGGACCCCTTGTTTCTTCATAATACCTAATGCATTAACTAATGTTAACATACAGAACTGTATTGTAAAGTGTTTTATACTATTAATATGTTGTTGTTTTTTACTCAAAGAATTTGAAGGTAAGGTTAGGGCTTGGATTAGGGTTAGGCTGTAGTCTGTAATCATTATTAGCTACTAACAAAAACCAAGTCTATGGTATGTCCTCATTTAGAGGTAAACGTGTGAACTTACAAATGTATGTTCACAAATCTGTGTGTGTGTGCAAACAACAACTTACGAACAAGTACTTACAAGTTTATGTTTAGAAATCTGTGTGTGTTTTTTTTTTTTATTTTATTTATTTACCTCCTCTTTCTCAGGGCTGTTTCTGGACTCTACCTCCACTTGTAAAGATATTGTTTCTCCAACACTCTTTCTCTTTGAGAGCCGGTCCTCATCTAAAAAATAGAGAGGGTAGAAATACTTTGATTAATCTCTCTCTCTCTCAGTAAGCTATTAAGCAAAAACAACTTTAGTAAAGACTAAAGCTAACCGCTTAATCTGCAATGCAAATGCCTTGATTTCATTTGCTACACACTGAGGAGCTGCTTATTCACAATGAGAAACAGATTGGTAAAGACAACATGAAAGGCATACGCACACATAACTACTCCAATGTGAAGAATTTCCAAGTTAAACAATATTCATGGGAAATAATGCAGGGCAGGGCTTTTATAAATCATGATTTGATTGGATCATGACAAGTGAAAAATGTTAGGCTAAAATATTTTTAATTAATATTAATTTTCCCTACCCACATGACCTTGGTCACGTCAGTGGAAATGTTGCTTCAGGAGTTGAGAAAAGGTTATTATTACATTTCTTAATTAAAAATTAATTACCTTAATTAATGAATTACCTTTTTTCTCTTTAGGGTAACATGCACTGATGAACTGTGCATTAAAAAGATTAGGGATATTTATTGAGAATGTACATTTTGATTTCATGTTGCCTTTAAAATCTCCTAAAATGGATTTGAATAAAGCCTCTATATGTACCAGTAAACTGTGGAATATAAGGTGCGGCCAGTCGTTCAATGTTGTAGCCACTTCCTCCCAGAACCTCTGTGATCTTCACCTGCTGGAACAACACCTCCCCCTCCAGTTTCTCCAGTGTCTTAGGGATCCTGAAGATTCAACAGAGTACAAACAAATATTCGGTCCAGACATTTCTTACTAATAACACACATATGACAAAGAGACAACTCAATTGACTCAAACTCTTACTTTGTATTTTCAATGAAGACATCCTCAGGTAACAGGTACGGAATTTCTTTTTGCCTCATTTCAATCACCTACAAAAATGTTCATACAATTTTCATTAATTTCAATGCAATACAGTTTATAAAAACAAACTGACAGGGTGTGTGTAACACTCACTTCATGGACGTGCTGGCAGAATGCTGGAACAGTGGTGAGCTGGCTGATGAGATTAAGGTAAGCAGCAGACAATGCATGAACAGCACAGCGGTTATACCCAGGTAACGTCTCCTCACTGCTCAGAGCCAAGTCCTGGAAACAGAATGACATGGTATAAAAACTTTAAAAAACATCAGATGATGCAGCACAAAGTTGGTTGAGATAATGGTGAGCATGTGCAGAGCTGTATCTAGGCAAAACATAGCTAACATATAGAAGAAGCTAAAATGTAAAGTAGTTTTCATTTGTTTAACATGTTTTGGTCTTAACCCAAGTCATGGAATGTTCAATCATTTTGTTTTAAATCTGTTCTGCTTCTTTAATAAAAATGGTACAGTGGATATAAAAAGTCTACTCACCCTGTTAAAACAGCAGGTTTTTGTGATGTAAAACATTTAAAAAAGATATATCATATCAGAATTTTTGCACCTTTAATGTAAATGTCATTGAAAACAAAAGTGACACATTTCAGAGAAAAACAATACAAATAAAAAACTTAGAATAACCTAACTGCATAAGTGTGCACATCCCTGTACTAATATCTATTAGCTGAGTCTATTAGCTTGGCACATCTTGACTTGGGAATATTTTCCCACTCTTTGCAAAAAGTTCCAGATCGGTCAAATTGCGAGGCCATCTCCTGTGTATGGCCCTCTTAAGGTCCCCCCACAGACTTTCTATAGGATTCAGGTCTGGGCTCTGGCTGGGACGTTCCAAAAAATTCTATTTTTGGTGAAGCCATTCTTTTGTTGACTTAGATGTGTGCTTTGGATCTTTGTCATGCTGAAAGGTGAAAGATCTATTCATTTTCAGCTTTCTAGCAGATGCAAGAAGGTACTTTGCCAATATTTACTGGTACTTGGAGCTATTCATGATTCCCTCCACCTTCACTATAGCCCCAGTTCCAGCTGAAGAAAATAAGCCCCAAAGCATGATGCTGCCACCACCATGGTTCACTGTGTGTATGGTGTTCTTTTGCTGATGTGCTGTGTTGTTTTTGCACCAAATATTGCTTTTACAATTCTTGGTCTCATCAGATCATAACACATTTTTACACATGGTTTTGGGAGACTGGATCTTGTTTTTTGTGGGCTTGGATATTTATTAATTTTTTTCATCAGAAAAGGCTTGGTCTTGACACCCTCCCCCATAGCCCAGACAAATGAAGAATACGGGAGATAGTTGTCACATGTAGGAGCAACCAGTACTTGCAAGAAAGAGCTGTAGCTCCTTTAATGTTGCTGTAGGCCTCTTGACAGCCTCCCTGACCAGTTTTCTCTTTGTCTTATCATCAATTTTGGAGGGTTCTTGATAATGTCACTGTTGTGCCAAACATTCTCTACTTGTTGATGACTGTCTTCACTGTGTTCTATGGTATATCTAATGCCTTGGAAATTTTCTTGTAGCCCTCAACTGAGGGATATTTTTCAACAATGAGATCGCATTGATGCTTTGTAAGCTCTTTGTGGCCCATTGCTCTTGTAGTTGCATGCAACCAATGAAGATGCACTTCAGGTGAAGACAGGTGTGTACTAGTTCACATGAGCTTGATGATTGGATGAGTCTGAACACAGCCACATACCCAATTATAAAAGGGTGTGCACACTTATGCAGTTAAGTTATTTTAAGTTTTTCTCTGAAATGTGTCACTTTGTTTTTCAGTGACATTGCATAGGTTGTAATTTTTACATAAAAGGTGCAAAAAGTCTGATATTATATATCTTTGTTTAATTTGTTACATCACAAAAACCTCCTGTTTAACAGGGATGTGTAGACTTTTTATGTCCACTGTATACTTCTCCTGAGTGGCTCGAGGCTTGGTTACTTTCCTACATTTGCCATCTGAACAAAAAAAATTGGACTGGATTCGATGAGTTAAGACCACATGACAAAAAAAAAACTTGTTTTGTTCGCGGTCAAATTTGGCCAAACTTAGGAAATGAATAAGTGAAACTATAACACAGAGCAATTATTTTTTTTATTTGTCAAATAAAATCAATAATTCTGCCACAATGCAGAACACACACAGACAGAAATGAAGGGATGAGACTATAACATGTCCACACTTTTTTTCATTTTAAAATCTTTTTCCATGCATTTTCCACAAATAGGCCTTAAGTGTCTAAACACAACAAGGGCTCACCTGCAGAGCGAGCGCTACACGGATCAGGTCCACCACAACCTCTTCATTGGCCAGCTCCATACTGATGAGAGCCAGGAGTGCGTAGAGCTTCTCAAAGTGAGACTGCATGCTGCTCTGCTCCTTACAGCACAGGTAGATGTGTCTGTATAGATGCTGAGCATGCTGAAACAGAGAGAGATCACAGTCATCCCTCCAAAAACTACATGCATACTCTCAGGGAGACGCAACAGAGCCACTGAAACAAAGGGATGATGAGTGATGGATAGAATGATATAGGGATGAGTGTGTGTGTGAGAGAGAGAGAGAGAGAGAGAGAGAGGAGTACCTTCTTCATGAAGAGGTTGTCTTGACGTGAGCACTTGTCCACTTTGAGTTTAAGCACAGAGATATCAGAGATGATACTGCATGGGGACAAAGCATCACATGAAACAATATTAAAACTCTTTGTTTAACATGCAAGGTTGGACTTTGAAATTTACCTTTAGAGGTAGTGTTTCATTTCAGTTTACATTTAAAGACAACATGAAGCATATTTAACTTGCATAATGTGACATATTTTTAAATAAAAAATAAATTTTCATTAGGAAATAATGCAGGGCAGGACTTATTTGATCTGTCAGGATTTTATTGAATCGTGAAAAATGGGTTATGATATTATTGGCTAATACTCTTCCCCTATATTAAGTATATAAGGTAAATTTAGATTTTATGTTCTTTCTTTCGTGCCATTTATTTTTCAGTTTTAAATCCAAGTGTAGTTATGGACACTAACCTGATGGTGGAGAACTTGGGGAGGTTGTCATGGCGATCGATGAGGCTGACCAGAATTTCCAGCACCAGAAGGCGAATTTCAGCATCCTCTAGCAAAGCAAATGACAGCAGTGGGTCCAGGAAGGAGTTAGGTAGAGCTGTCAGCATGTTAGTGGTCTGGAAACCAGATGTGACCTGTCCAGAGAAGAAAAAAAAGACAGAAAAATTATCATTACAGCATCAAATCTGCCCACTGAGATACATTTTGTCTTTGCCTTGCTGTAAGACTGTTTCATGAGGCATAGAGAGGAATCAATCACCTGTCTCAAGGACTTCAGCAGCATGACTTGGATCATGCGATTCACCTCAGGCCTGCAAACACAAACAGAGGTAAATGTATACCATTCACTGCCCTGAACCTCAAAATTTTCAATTGAAGACATTTTGAAAGCTTTAGGATAAAATAGTGGTCGTAACCAACCCATTCTTTTTGGTCAAACAAAGCAAAGCATTAGTAAATAACTGAACTGTGTGCATGATTTGCTGTATTTGAGGCTGAAACAATTCAGTGTATTAGGTTGAATTTTGGTAGATGTGCCCAAACATTTGAAAGGTAGTGTAAATTAACACAACTAAAACACCCTAGTTAAATTCATTGCTAATAATGATAAATATTAGTATTTAAATATGTACACTTCATAACAAAAGCAAACACTTTAAAGGGATAGTTCACCCATAAAATGGCAATTGTCTTATCATTTACTCACCCAAATGACTTCCCAGATGTGTATGACTTACTTTCTTCTGTTGAACACAAACATAGATTTTTAATTGAATATTTCAGCTCTGTAGGTCCACACAATGCAAGAGAATGGTGACCAGACCTTTGTAGCTCCAAAAATTAAACATAAAAGTAATCCATATGCCTCCAGTGGATAAAGCCATATCTTCAGATGTGATATAATAGGTGTGGGCTGAGAAACAGATCAATATTTAAAAATATTTAAAAACTCTCTTCAATCTGAAATTGAAAATAAACATATCTCTTCAGAAGACATAGATTTAACCTCTGTAGTCATATGGATTACTTTTATTTTTGTGTGTGATTTTTAGAGCTTCAAGAGTTCTGATCACCATTCACTTGCATTGTATGGACCAACAGAGCTGAGATATTCTTCTAAAAATATTTATTTGTGTTCTGCTGAAGAAAGAAAGTCATACACATCTGTGATGGCATCAGGGTGAGTAAATGATGAGACAATTTTCTTTTTTGGGTATGGATGGGCGGATCGATACTAAAGTATCGATACTGATGTGGTATCAAGAATATGCATCATCACATAAAAATGATAAATTTAAGTGATCTTATTATTTAGATAACATGTATATTAATGCATCTCATAAGCTTCGAAGTGGGAAAAAAATAATTATATTAGCATATTGTTGCATGGTACCGGAACTATATTGTCTTCCACTCATCTTGATGTGCAGAAATGCTAAAATACACCAGCAGACAGCACTCACCCTTTCAGTCATAGCGCTCGTTCAAAGAGAGAGCAGTGCTTTACTGAGGTAATGACAGAAAAACAGCATCTGGAGTTATTCACACTAAGTAATGACCAAACGTTTTACTGGTTTATTTAAATTCAGATTTGTTAAAACATTGATAATGAAATCCTTGTTAAATCCTCATTAATAAATGATACCCTTATGGACATTTGCCATGGATTTAATATAATAATATTGTATTAACCATGACTAGTAACCACAGCTGTAGTTTGTTTTTTGTTTTTTTGGCAGAAAGCAAGGTTTTGATAAAAGTAACCATGGTTTTACTACAGCATTATTGTAGTACCATATGGTAACTTGGTTTTAGTAATAGTAACCATATAATAATATCTATGGTTAATTTTGAGGTTTTATATGTGGCTTATACTAACACAATTTTAAAGGTTAAACAAAGCAGCCTAATAATTTTCTGTTAGGCCCATAAATATATACAAAATCTAAGTAATAATAAAGTTACCGGTACTAATTGTATCCAAATAAATTGTAAAACATCTATTTAATAGAGGTATCGTTATTAAACACAGTAATAAAAAAATCATTAAACAGTTTCACTGAAATAAAATGAACAAATTTGCTAAATGAATCTTCCCAGCTCTATGATATACGGTATAAACATTTAGGGACACAGTAATGGCTGCAGTACTCACTCTGATCCTGTAGAGGGCAGTGTTGGATGCATGCCTGGAATAGGGATCTTCCCCATAATGAAAAGCATAACCTCAGAGCGCTGGTATGTTGGTAAGGTATTCGCAAATGAGCCTGAATTCATTCAGAGTAAAAAAGACAGACCAACATGTCAGTAAACAATAGAAATGTAGTAAAAGGTATGTCTAATGAATATTCTCTCACACAGAACACACCAATTGTCCTGATGACGGCCTCCTGCAGCTGTCTCTCCTCGTGCTCCTTGATGATCTTGGTGCCGATGTTGGTGCAGTCATAGGATCCCGTCAGCTCATAGTCCACACTGAGTCTCAGTTGCCTCAGTAGTGTGTTGAACACCTCCAGCACTGTGGGGCCTAAAATAAGCAAAACACAATAATAATACATGCAGGGGCACCATTACGGAGGGAGAGGTTAGGATGATTCTTGGGGCCCTGGATAGACAGGGGGCCCAGCAGAAATCCCAAGCCTTTTCCTGCAAGATTTTGTGATAAATTGCCAATTTGCACTGGTTAAATGAAAACTGCTCTTACTTGATAATAAAAGATTATCCAAAGAGTGGGATCCCCCTTAAAGGAATATTCCCGTTTCAATACGAGTTAAGCTCAATCAGCAGCATTTGTGGCAAAATGCTGATTACCACAAAAATTTATTTTCACTTGTCCCTCCTTTTATAAAAAAAAAATAAAAAAAGCAAAAATCTGGGTTACAGTGAGGCACTTACAATGGAAGTGAATGGTCCAGTCCATAAACGTTACAATACTAGCTATTTCAAAAGTATAGCCATAAGACATAAACAATATGCGTGTTAACATGATTTTAGTCTGATAATATCACTTATTAACGGTGACAAGGAGGAGGGCGTGGCCATTTTTCACTTTGAAACACTTTGCTCATTTATTGTATAGTTATTTCTATTAAATACGTTGTTATTTTTTACTTTTAAGACTCTCAAAATTTGTTTTGAGTGTTATATAGTCTTACTGAATGTGCAATCATAATTATGCTCACATTTATTAATAATGACATCTTTTATTGAGAAAGCGAGTTTAAATATCAAAACTGCAAACTTTGTTGAGTTTAAAACAGTGAGGTTCGAATTATAAACAAAGTTGCATGTGATCCAATTGATACAATTATAAACAATGTAGTATTTGTTATTCATGTGACTTAATCGAATACATCGAAAATAAACAACTATTTTTAACTAGATTTATACGTTTATAAAAACTGATTCACTAAAACAACTTCTCAAAGCTGTTTTAAAGCAGCAGGTGACACCCCCCATTGTTAAACAGCAGTATTGCAAGTACAGGTGTGCGGGGGTTTTCACACAGGACATTAGGCGTGATAGCTGCCTTGATGTCAGAGAGAAGAGTCGGGCGGTGAAATGTGTATTTTCGTATGAAATCTAGACTGGGTCAGATGCAGTGTCACAGCTCTGTACTCCCAGAGGAGAGGCTAAATGTCTGGGGGAGAGTGACCCAGATACAGAGCACAGGAGTGAAATAAACCGATATACTGTGTTATAGCATGAGCATACAGATACATAAGACACCAGTGTAGTTCTGTGCAATAAGCTTTATATTTGCTACATTGCTTAATGCTTTGTATGATTAACACAGAAATTAATATTAACATGGGTTGTGAATCCACACTCACCAACAGAGCCACAGGCAGCGATGGCAGCCGCCTCTAGAAGAACCTCCACTATTCCAGCACGCACTGTCGCTGAGCCTTTACTGTTTGCATCTAAATGACCTAAGAGCTGCTGGATGACAAGATGTGAATGCTGGGACTAGAAAGAGGGGAATACAGAGAGGAAAATTAGGACTATGTGTAAATGGGCCTTAAAAACACTAAACCACTAGTATACATAAACAGAGTTGCAAAAATAATGCTTGT
>NW_026266648.1:0-25000 GCF_025860055.1 Xyrauchen texanus | reverse complement strand
GTTGTTACACGTGGTCTGCCACTGCGAGGATGATCAGCTATCCTTCATGTCTCCCTGTAGCGCTGTCTTGGGCGTCTCAGAGTACGGACATTGCAATTTATTGCCCTGCAGTCCTAATGCCTCCATGCAGCATGTCTAGGGCACGTTTACGCAGATGAGCAGGGACCCTGTGTATCTTTCTTTTGCTGTTTTTCAGAGTTAGTAGAAAGATCCCTTTAGTGTCATAAGTTTTTATAACTGTGACCTTAATTGCCTACCGTCTGTAAGCTGTTGGTTTCGTTATGACCGTTCCACATGTGCATGTTCATTAATTGTTTATGGTTCATAGAACAAGCATGGAAAACAATGTTTAAACCCTTTACAATAAAGATCTGTAAAGTTATTTGGATTTTTAACAAAATTATATTTAAAATACAGTGTCCTGAATTTTTTCCTTTTATTATTTGAGATTATAAAAATATAATACTTTAAAGTGAAATAAATATAATAATAAAAATAGTGATTTAGAGCTTAATAAATAAAAACTAATATATAAACATCAGAATAAAGTTATATATTAGAAAAACAAAAACATTTCATAAAATAGTGAAATATAGTGGAATAATTTCATTTATAGTTAAATTAATATAATAATAAAAAAAGTCCTGACCATACAGTGATTTAGAGTTTAATGGATAACATAATCTAATGTATATACATCAGAATAACAAACTTCAGATTATTTATTAGAAGAAAAAAAACATTTAATAATGAAATAAAAATGGTAATTAAAAATAAGTCTTGACAATAGAGTGATTGAGAGCTTAATGGAACAACTAATTAATAAACATCAGAATTACAAACTTTAGGGTATATATTACAAAGAAAAAAATACATTTATAAATTATGAAAGTGAAATGTATGTCCTGTCAAGAGTGTTTTAGAGCTTAATGGATAACATGTATAATAATCTATAAACATCAGAATAACAAACTTCCATTTTTATATATTAGAATTAAGAAAATTGAATTTAAATTAATAAAGTCCTGATAAGTGATTTAGAACCTTATGGTTAACATAACCTTATAAAACAAATCAGAATAACAAACTTCCATTTTATATATTTAGATAAAATAATAATCATTTTAAAAGTTCTGGATAGTACAGAGATTTAGAGATTAATGGATAACAGAGAAATGTGAGAATAGCGTAACCCTCTGCTTATATATTAGAACAAATAAAATATTTACAAATACATTTAAAAAAAAAACAACTAATCCTTATTAAATGAAACCTACCAAGTCTCTGTCGTATACACCTTTGAATTTTCTTCTAAAAGATGTCACCAGTTGATGTCTGCCTATGTGCTCTGCCAATGCATTTGTCTTCTCTTAATGTGTTCAAAAAGATACAAGTTTCTCTGTCTTTTCTGCTGTCTGTTAATGTATGTTGTTGCATCTTACATATTCAATTGGTCCCTCTCTTTCTCTCGCCCTCTTGCTTTTTACCCGTAGCTCTGGCAGTGGTTTTTATAAGCCTTTCATTCTAAAGGGAAAAATGATCTTGTTTGTGTTTTCCCCACTATGGATCATTGATTTGTCCTCTGGTGTCCACCCAAATGAGCACTAATTACATAATAGAGTGGAATATGGGCACCACAGGGAAGGAAGTGGCACAATAATGATGTGATCATCTTGAATGTCTCATCTGTCATTAGGTGATTCATTAATGATCTGTATTTTGACAACCGCTGGATAGAGGAGTTTGTCCAGACATGACTGCATCTCAGAGGACTGATAATCTTCTAATGAGGTCCACTGATAGATGAACTGAAGGGGTTATTGCATGAGCTTTGATGTGACCACATTCTCTGTTAGGATTAGCTCAAATCCACAATATAATAAGATCATAATCTAATTTGAGATTAAATATAAATCCAGTTTTTTGCAGCTTTTAAGTAATGCCCTTCTTTATTGTGATGTTTATATAATTTATGTTTCAAAAGATATAATAACTGTGAAGTATGATGTTACCTCTCTAAAGCCAATCATTTTAAGCCAATGCATACAGCTATTAATTACTGCACTAACAAACAGTACAATAGTATTACCATGTTTTTTGTTTACATTGTATCATGGTAGTATGACATGTTCTATGAGACAATGAATTTTTTTGTAACACTGTAAAACCATGGGACATTTTGTACTGTGTTAATACTATGGTATTTATTAAAGTACCTTGGACTTACCATAGTGTTACCATCTGAAACCATAGCTTTACCGTGGTAGGATGAGCCTTACTGTTTAAAATACTCTAAAGATTTAACTGATTTGCATTGCCTTTTTAAGTGTATTTTCTCTTTTCTTATATTCTCTGTTTCTTTCTCAGGAAAAGGAAGGCAGATGATGTTGATGGTGAAGCAGCCTCCAAGAAACAGAAGAAAGAAGATGACAAACTCGAGATGAAACTGAAGGTCTTAGATGTTTTCTTCAGACTTGTGGATTATAGATGACTTTAATTGGTTTACACTTTTATATAGAGGACCAGTTAAAAGAATATGCTGGGTGCAATACAAGTTGAGCTCAATCGACAGCATTTGTGGCATTATGTTTATTTACCACAAAATTTTCATCCCTCCTTTTCTTAAAAAATTGTTTTAAATCGAAGTTGAGATGCGGCGCTTACAATGGAAGTGAATGGGGACAATTTTTGGAGGTTTAAAGCAGAAATGTGAAGC
The DNA here is from genome assembly GCF_025860055.1 of Xyrauchen texanus. Taxonomy (NCBI): domain Eukaryota; kingdom Metazoa; phylum Chordata; class Actinopteri; order Cypriniformes; family Catostomidae; genus Xyrauchen; species Xyrauchen texanus. Next base: position 22,284 of record NW_026266648.1, on the reverse strand, counting down.
TTGTTATTTTATAAAAGCACTCTGTTAATTCTTCTGTTAAAACTTGTGTATTATTTATGCTGTAAAGTTGTTTAAATCATAATTTTACAACGAGTCATTTTACTGTTTTAGGTTTTGTTGACATTACATTTTCATGAAAGAGTTAGCAAGTGATTTTATCACATTAAAGTCATGTTAACATACATATTGCTTGTCTTGTGGCTGTACTTTTGAAACTTTTTAAAGTTTACAGATTGGCCCCATTCACTTCCATTGTAAGTGCCTCCCTGAAACCCAGAGTTTTGCTTTTAATTTTTTTTTTTAATAAAAAAGCAAATATTTTTTGATATTTGATATTTTTTATAAAAAAGCAGGTAAAAGTACTGTTCTTAAAAGTGCTAAATAGTCCAACAGAGGTTTACTTGGGCTATAAACAGCCCAGAACAGGGCAGTGGTGACGCCAAATGGAAATATTAACTAATAAATGGTCACTGATTACAAATATTTTAAATTAAAATTTTATTTTTCTAAAATAGTATTGTCTCTGATTACATCTAAATATTATTTTCAAAAATACATACTTAATGGAAGTGCATGCTAATCCAGTTAAAAAATAATAATTTACTGATGAAATCAAATCAGACATGACTTTTGGGATTATATTCCCCATAGCATTATTCTACATAATATTCAGCGTTATATACATCTCTCAGCAACAACATTAAAACCACCTGCCTAATACTGTGTAGGTCCCCCTCGTGCCACCAAAACTGCGCTAACCAGCATTTCAGAATAGCATTCTGAGATTATATTCTTCTCACCATAATTGTACAGAGCGGTTATCAGAGTTACCGTAGACTTTGTCAGTTCAAACCAGTCCGGCCATTCTCTGTTGACCTCTCTCATCAACAAGACATTTCCATCCACAGAACTGCTGTTCACTGCATGTTTTTTTGTTTTTGGCACCATTCTAAGTAAATTCTATTTGTATAGCGCTTTTCACAACACCAATCTTTTCAAAGCAGCTTTACTGAAACTTGTGCATTAACAGAAAATGAAACCGTAATATCTATAGAGTGATCATTATGTAGTTTGATTAAATATGATTGTACATTTTGTATAAAAAAATAAAATAAACAATTATAATTGTGTTTATAACCCCAGTGAGCAAGCCAAAAGCGATTTATGGCAAGGAACACAAATCTCCATAAGATGATGGTTAATGGAGAAAAACAACCTTGGGAGAAACCAGACTCACTGTGGGAGCCTGTTCTCAATTGTTTAATCTAATTTTTTTGTTGAGTAAGCCCAACAAATAAGTAACACAAAATGACATGTAAATAACCTTTATAGCTTTTCAAAAATATTCAGTGACCAATATAGCCACCCTTTTCAAAAACTGCCATGAGCCTTCCATCCAGTCTGTCAGTTTCTTGTTTTGTTCACAAACAACTTTAACTGAAGCAGCAACCACAGCCTCCCAAATGCTGTTCAAAGAGGTGTATTGTCTTCCCTCACTGTAAATCTCATGAGAAGGGCCCACAAGTTCTCAATAGGATTTAAGTCAGCTGAGGAAGGGGGGCAAGTCATTATTTGGGTATCTTTTGAGGTCCTTACTGGCTTGCAAAGCAATGGAGTACTTAGATGTGATGTAGCATTGTCCTGCATAAAGATCATGGCCTTCTTGAATGCTGAGGACTTCTTCCTGTACCACTGCTTGAAGAAAGTACTTTCCAGAAACTGGCAGTAGGTTTGGGAGTTGAGTTTCAGTCCATCTTCAACTCGAAAAGGTCCAACTACCTCATCCTTAATGATAGTAGCCCATACCAGTACCCCTCCTCCACCTTGCTGGCGCCTGACTCAAAGTGGTGCCCTGTGTCCATTAGTGATCCAGCCACAGGCCCATCTATCTGGTCCATCAAGAGTCACTCATTTCATTTGTCCATAAAACCTTTGAAAAATCTGTCTTCAGTTATTTCTTTGCCCAATCTTGATGCTTCAGCTTGTCAATCTTATTCAGTGGTGGTCGGGTTTCAGCATTCTTGACCTTGGCTATATCTCTAAGCACTTGGTACTTTTGGACACTCCAGGTAGGTTGCAGTTCTGGAATATGGTGGCACTGGAGGATAATCTGTTCCTGGTAGCTTCACGTTTAATTCTTGTCAAGCCTTTTGCAGTTAATTTGCGCCTTTTCTTCTACATGTGTTTTTTTGCGCCCCAGTTGACAATTTGCAACAAAATGTTTGATTATCCGGTGGTCACCCATCGATAGTTTATCTATTTCAAGAGTGTTGCATCCATCTGAAAGGCATTTTAAAATTCACTTGCCTAATAATTGTGCATGCAGTGTAGATGCATTGTCCTTTGTTAGTTGGCTGATGAAGGCTTTTGTTGGCAAATAATTGATAGTCTATGCATTCCATTTTAACAGTGTAATCCATCATTTCTAGAGACTGTTTTGTGTAAAAATCCAAGGAGATCAGCAGTTACAGAAATACTCAAACCAGCCCATCTGGCACAACAATCATGCCACGGTCCAAATCACTGAGAATAAAATTTTTCCCCATTCGGATGGTTGATGTGAACATTAACTGAAGCTCCTGACCCGTATCTGAATGGTTTTATGCACTGCTGCCACGTGATTGGCTGAATAGGTAATTGCACGGATGATTGTTGGTGCCAGCTGGGCTGGTTTGAGTATTTCTGTAACTGCTGATCTGGAATTTTCACACACAACAGTCTTTAGAATTTACTCCGAATGGTGCAAAAACAAAAAACATTCAGTGAGCAGCAGTTCTGTCGATGGAAATGCCTTGTTGATGGTTCGAACTGACAAAGTCTAAATTAACTCAGATAACCGCTCTGTATAATTGTGGTGAGAAGAGTGGGTTGGCGCTGTTTTGGCGGCATGATGGGGACCTACCAATATTAGACAGGTGGTTTTAATGTTGTGGTTGATCAGTGTATAGATTAATATGTCACTCTCATTAACTCTTCTAAACTTAAATATTCTCTTGCACAGTCAGAGCAGATCAGTCTCATGGTTCAAATGGACATTTGATCCCTTGTGCTGAAAAGGCGCGTCTCTCTATTGCTCCTTGTTTCGCTTTCAGTTTCCGCAGTTTCAGCCATAAACTCATTATACAACACCTGTGGCTGCTTGTGTGAAATCAGATTTTAGAGTTCCCTGTGTCCAATGAAGCGATTTCCATTTGTATGCTCAGGAATTCACACACATTTGATTTAATATACGCAAAATATAAAAAAAAGTCCCATCTCCACGATGCGCATTGTCACATTTTAGAACCGCAATGTATCATGCCATGATAAACCCTTACACCCCTAGTTTATCAATATTATGCCGCTAATGCTGTTGGTTTTATAAGATCATTGGTGCCTGAGATTTCAGTAGGATTTAAACTAGCGTTTGCTCTTAAAATGTTGCTATTTGCTTTTTTAGTTAATGTTTGAAAATCTATTAGTCTGAAAATGTTTGTCTTTTTCGTGTTGCCTTTTAGGAGCAAAGCCAGCTGATCTGGGGAATTAAGGACAGACTGAAGAAATATTGCTCTGTCAATGACATGAAGGAACTGCTTATTGCTAACAACCAGGAAGTGCCCTCTGGGGAGTCAAATGTGAGGATAGACTTCAGAAAAACTGCACTGATGTGCTGATTATGTGTCTGATTAGCATATTATTATTAGTTAAAGCTTATATCAAGTGGAATCTTCTGACTTAAAAAAATTACTTGGACTTTACTTTGAAAATTACATTGAGTATATAATTGCCATAAGCTTATCTGATTCCTATCAAATGTAAATTTCATGGTGATATTTTATTGACAGATTTTAGACTGCCTATCAGATTGCATGGCCTTTGGGTCTCTGAAGCCTTGTGAAACATGCAAAGGGCAGTTTGTGTTTAAGAGTGATGCGTACTACTGCACTGGAAACATCTCCGCATGGACCAAGTGTGTATTCAAGACCCAGATGCCTGATCGCAAAAACTGGGTCACTCCTAAGGTATGTAGATCAATGGAGATGGTACATTCACACCTGTTGGCTGTTAAATTTACAATAACTAACTCTGATTTCAGTATTTAATTGTATTACTCATAAAATAAATTTTTATCTCACAGGAGTTCAGTGAAATTCCGTTTCTGAAGAAGTTTAAGTTTAAGAGACAGGACCGTGTCTTCCCCAAAGAGGTCCCCATTGCAGCCCCCATCCCCTCATCCACTGCTGCTACAGCCACTCCTAGCATGTCCACTGCCACCAGTAATAACCTCACTGAGGTGCCTGCAGGTCAGTGACTCAGAGAAAAGCCTTGAAAAACAGATGTGTTATTCAGTGTTCCCTCAAGTATAGAAGAGGTTAAGGCATATTCTGGGTTATTTACAACTTGAATAGTTCACCCAAAAATGAAAATGTTGTTATCATTTACTCGCCTTCATGTCTTTACAAACCTGTATGACTCTCTTAAATTCTAATTTTGAAGGCAAAATGGTGAAGAATTTGCTGGGTGTTCTTTTCCATATAATGAAAGTGAATAGGGACTCAGGCTTTCTAGCTGTACAAAAACAAAAACTACACCATAAAAGTAGTCCATACCATATATTACAAGTCTTTTGAAGCCATACAATAGTTTGGTGTAAGAAACAGTGAAAGTTGAAACATTATCACAAAAAAATTATCAAATAATTTTAGCCTAAAATTAACTTTTTTTTTCTTATTTTTTGATTTGACATAATATAGCAAATAGGGTTGCTCCAAAAACTGCTTTTGTTTTGTTACCAATTATATCACCTGTAATTGAGTAAAATTGTGTTGATATGACAAAACAAATGAAAAGTTATAGCATTACAAAAATGATTTATCCTAGTGTCCAAAAGCTTCTCCAATTATATAAAACATAATAATTGTATGTAGTAACTAATTAAACATGCAAATACAACAATGGCTAAAGCTATACTCTCTCTCCAAAGCATGCAGGCATGAGTAACAAGATCTCATTCAGTTCCATTCTGTGTCGTTTGAGCCATCATTGAGTCTGTGTCCGTTACTTGTCGCCATCTCCTGGTGGCCATATGTAATTAGCGTGAACAATTCTCTCTGCCCATATTTGGATGACTTTTACGTCTGGTTGTGATGATCTGAATCCTAATACGATTGGTTTAGCGTTCCATGTCACTGGACAACTTGATAATAATTTCTTATATTTTAACAGGATTCCCCTCCTTTACGTAATGTATGATATTTTTTGTTCTGTTTATTTTTCATGATGTTATATGCGAAAGCACTGCTTATAAGCCACACCTGTTTACATGTAACCTGTATGTCAAAGACATGAAATGTGCTATTACTGGCTATATTTTTGTCTGTGAGTAAAACAAATAGGCGAGTTGTATTCTACTCTTTGAGAGCTTTTCAACAACAAACGACTGTTTGATCAGGTTAATGTTTTTACATATAACAATAAAATGCCCAGTGCAAAATTATTAATAAATGATCAAAACACTTGTTCGGTTTTGGTCATAATGCCAACATGCATTGTAAAGTAGAGCTTCTATGCTTTAAAAGGATACCTATTTTGTATTGGCCAAGACCGTAGTAGCTTCTCATTTCTGAAACATCCATGTCAGAAGACGTATCCTGTGGTCATGGAAAAGATGTTAATGTGTTTCAGAAGGGGCAAATTATTAGCCTGCATAAAGCAAAGTAAACAACTAAGGAGATTGCTGAAATCACTGGTATTGGGTTAAGAACTGTCCAACGCAATATTAAAACCTGGAAGGATAGTAGTGAACCGTCAGCTTCATGGAAGAAATGTGGTCGGAAAAAAATCTTGAATGATCGGAGATCACTAAAACACCTTGTGAAGTCACATCTTAAAAAATTGACAGTAGAACTCACGACTTTGTTTGATAGTGAAAGTAAGAGTATTTCCACATGCACAATGCGATGAGAACTTGCAGGATTGGGACTAAACAGCTGTGTGGCCACAAGAATCCTTCTTGTTTGTGAGACTAATCAGAAAAAACAACTTTAATTTGCTAGGGAGCATTATGATTGGACTGTGGAGCAATGAAAAAGGTAATGTGGTCTGATGAGTCCAGATTAACCCTATTCCAAAGCGATGGGTGCGGCAGGGTAAGAAGGGAAGCGATGTGCCTGTCGTGAATAGTGCCCACTGTACAAGCCTCTGGAGGCAGTGTTATGATTTACGGTTGCTTCAATTGGTCATGTTACATGGCAATTAAATAAAGTCAGCTGACTACCTGAATGTACTGAATGAGCAGGTTATCCCATCAATGTCAATGGAGTCACTCAGCACACCCTGGGATTCGAACTAGTGAACTCCAGGGGTGGTAGCCAGCGTCTTTACCACTGAGCTACCCAGTACTTTTATTTTAATTCTCTGTCATTCCTGTGTAATGCACTTTGAATTTACACTATGTTTAAAATGTGCTATATAAATATATAAAGTGCCACAAGGTGCTAAAATAGTCTTAGAGAAACTAAATGTTTTGCAACGCCCATTAAAATGATCCTCTGTGTTATTTTTACGACTTCAAAAGGATGTTTGGTCTAAATGTTTTCTGCAGATAAGCCTCTGTCAGGACTGAAGCTTTTGGCTGTGGGGAAACTCCGTAAGAACAAAGATGAGCTGAAAGCTGCAGTAGAAGAACTGGGTGGAAAAATCACAGGCACCGCCAACAAAGCAGCTCTCTGCCTCAGCAGCAAGAGTGAGTGATACTGAGGCCGTTTTTATTGCTTTGGGATATCTGCATTCTCATGTTTTATGATCATTAGAATTGCTGTCTATTTTGATCTGTAAAATACAATTAATTGAGCATGTCTTCACTTGCCACACATTCTCAGAGGAATCCAGATTCTGCATGGACTTGTGGGTTCAAGTCATTGTCCCTTCTATTTTTTTTCTCCAGCTTATTTATTTGTTGGCACGTGTCAGTTTGAAACTCATTAATAATCCATTCTGTTCCTTTTGTGTCTCAGAGGAGATTGAGAAAATGAGTAAGAAGATGGAGGAAGTGAGGGACGCAGGTGTGCGTGTGGTGGCAGAGGACTTCCTTGCTGACATCAAGGAGTCTGGCAAGGCCCTTCAGGAGCTCATCTCCCTGCATGGCATCTCCCCCTGGGCGGCTGAAGTTAAAGTCGAGTCCCAGGCTGGAGCTGTGGCCTCCAAGTCCACTGGAGCTCATTCCTCAAAGAGCGAAGAAGGTAGAAGGAAGGAAGAAGGTTAGATTTTATTTATGTTGCAAAAGTTCTGTTTTGTGTTACATCAGCAGAAAAGTCCCTTCATTACATTTTTATGAAAGCAACAGAATCATATGCCTTTTTCTTTTGTAAAATGGTATGCATTGATGAAGCTTGCACTATAAGATGAGAAACATTTATTAAGCTATTAAATGGCAGTATTGAGGCAGGTTTTACCTGCACAATGATGTTTGCTGTATTAATCTGAAAGGGCAGCTTTTGTTCAGTCTCTGAATAACACTATTTATTCTGGTTCTGCAGGTGGAAGCAAATCAAAGAAAATTAAACTGACAGTGAAAGGCGGAGCAGCTGTAGATCCAGACTCTGGTGAGATTAATAGTCATAATTACCATGTTTTTTGTGTTTGTTTTGTGCTTGTTTTGTCAGATCCAACATTTGATTCATTTAATATATGTTTTTTCAGTGTTACTTCACTCTGATTTGCATCCTCAGGTCTGGAGAACTGCGCTCATGTACTGGATCAGAATGGGAAGATTTACAGTGCCACACTGGGTCTTGTGGACATCGTCAGGGGGACAAACTCATACTACAAACTGCAGCTGCTGGAAGATGATGTAAAGAAACAGTAAGGACTGCAGTTTTGTTATGTTTATAGGCATCACATTTTCTACAAACATAAATAATTTCTGATATGTTCTTTGTGTGAACCCTGATAAGTCACCAACTACCTTGTTTATATAAATTGGAAAACAAGTATCTTCCAGAGTTACACAAAGTTCTTCCTTTTGGACACCAAATACACTTAGTATATTATTTTTAGCCACAAAGAATTATAATGCATTTAGTAGTAAACAACTTATTCAATGATTACACATTGTGTGTATGCTGCATTAAAGGAATTAAATCATTAAAAAGAAATGTTCTGATTTTTAAGCATTTTGCCCTTTTAAAGCAGGTTTTGTGATGCTAGTTGCTTCAAAACTTGTCTGCTTACCCAATTATGAATTTTGATGGATGATGGTTGCAAACAAGACTACAATTTGGGCACAACAATTAAGTTTTGGTACAAATCATTTAGGTTAATTTATGTAAGTTTTGTTTAAATGAACATTTGTTATGGGGGAGCACCTTTATTTTAACAGATGGTGTCCTTTGTTTGAAGTGTGTTTTCATTTTGTTTTGTTCAGGTACTGTGTGTTCAGGTCATGGGGTCGAGTTGGAACCACCATTGGGGGAAACAAACTGGACAAGTTTTATGACAGGAATGCAGCCATGGAAAATTTTAGCAGTGTTTATGAGGAGAAGACTGGGAATTCCTGGACCTCCACCAGCTTCACCAAATACCCGAACAAGTTTTACCCTCTTGAGATTGACTATGGACAGGTACAAACTAAAGTATTGTTGTTTAAGTCAAATCAGCTGTCTAACATGAATTGAAAGCTACAAGAATCAGTTCAGTAGGTCTTTGGGGCCTGTTTTTAAAATAAAGCATGTGTATACAGTGGCAAGTAAAAGTATGTGAACCCTTTGGAGTTAACTGTCTGCATGAATTTGTCACAAAATATGATCTCATCTTCATCAGACACATCATGTAGGAATAATTAGATCTGGTTAACATCTCTGTTCATCTACTATACGGAAAACATTAAACTGGCGTGGTGTCCATGGCAGGACACCATGAAGGAAGCAGCTGCTTTTCAACAAAAACATTGCTGCGCACCTGGTGTTTGCCGAAGATCACCTAGACTCTGAAAATATTTTGTGGACTGATAAAACTTATGTTGAATTGTTTGGGAAGAACTACTTATGGCATAAAAATGTTAACGAATACCTACATGAGACCATCATCCCAATGGTGAAGTATGGTGTTGGGAGCATCATGATTTGGGGCTGGACTGTAATGTTTAAAGGGATGTGTTCAATAAAGACAAAGATTATAATTGTTTGTGCGTTGTTGGCTTGAGCACATTTTTGTTTGTCTATATTTGTGACTTTAATGAAGATTAGATCACATTTTATCACTAATTAATGCAGAAAACCAGCCAATTTCAAAGGGTTCACTTTATTTTTGCCACTGTACATGTAAAATTGAGAGATTGTCCTCATTATAAGACTTTACACAGATGTGGGACCCTGTGTTTTATTTATTTACCCAGGACGAAGAGGCTGTAAAGAAGCTAACTGAAAGTGCAGGTCTCAAATCCCAGCTGGCCAAACCCGTCCAAGACCTCATCAGAATGATCTTTGATGTGGAGAGCATGAAGAAAGCCATGGTTGAGTTTGAGGTGTGTTCATTTCTCTACTTCAGGCTAATGAGCCAAGTTTCTATGATCAGATTCCATGATGGAAATAGTTTGCTGATCTGAAAGAGTTCATTTTTCTCATGTTATACCATAGTTTGTGAAATAAGAATCTTAGAGTGCCGTTAAAGATGTGTGATTGTAATTAGATGTAATTTCCCCTCACAGATTGACCTGCAAAAGATGCCTTTGGGAAAACTCAGTAAGCGACAGATCCAGAGTGCCTATTCCCTCCTGAGTGAGGTCCAGCAGGTTGGTCTTTTATCCCTTTTCCACAGAAACGGCACTGTTTTTCGTGCCAGAGCCTGGCCAAAACTCTGCTAACTGAAATAAAACTAAAGCTGGCATATGTTGCAACTTACCAAGATCAAAAATCAAGGTCCTGATTTATTTTTGAAGCCCCAGACGACACCAGCAATTCTGTGTTTGTTAGCTGGCTGGTCGGTCCAACCAGTAGTGAATGGTTTTCTATTGCTCTGTCCACTGATGCTTTTGCTTGGGTCCTTCTTCTGGTCCCTTTACACCTTTTTACATTTGTTTGTGATGTGGTCATCCGATTAAAGCCAGCATACATCATCATCATCATCTCTCACTCTCTCTCTATTACTACTCTACGAAGTAATACAGGTTTTTTTATTGATTCAGATGATCAATAAAACATTTATTCAGCACACTCACCTTTACACAGACTTGTAGACACAAGCTGCTTATTCATTTTTAAGGGCATTACACATGTTTAATCTAAAAAAATATATAAAAAATTAAGATGTAGAGCTAATTATACTCTTAACATTAAAAACAGCTCTAATAATAATCATCATCAATATTTTATTTTTAAAAGTGGGCTGGATTCCACAAAAGCAAAACTGTGTGAATACAAAATGGACTGAGTAACAGGTAAAGTAGACCAAAAATAAATCTAGGGCCCACTTTCAAGGCCATGAACAGTGTAAATGCAAAGAAAACTGGGTCCCTTTTCACCTGGTTATCACTAAGGGGTCTGAATTTAGTTTTTGTTGAAAGGGGAAAAAAAAATACCCTCAACCACATTATCCAAAAGTCTGAGACCACATTGAAAATCTGAGATTCAAAATCTAACGGAAACCTGGAAATGGATCAAAATTTTAGGATTTTCACCAAGAAATAATGTGGTGATAAATACGATTTCCTTGCTTTCTTTAAGCGCACGCAAGATGCTATTTGGAACATTCTCAAATCCTACTGGGATAACATGGATCATCAGGCAATTGTGGAGTCCATGCAAGCTCAAGTGCATGCTTTAAAGCATTAAAAGTTAAAATGTTATGCTAATAAAATAATTTGTAATGTAAATTTTTTATTGGAAAAATGCACTATAGTGGTCTTTGACTGGAGTCAGACAGCATTCTTAATTGAGAACAGTGCTATATACACCTGTCATTATTTACTCAGTCTATCTATAAATAACAGTTCAGTTCAAGTTTGTATATTGTCACTATATCCTAACAAACAAAACTTCCTGTTTGCTTTCATTTCTATAGGCTGTTGCAGATAATGCTTCCCAATCACTGATCTTAGACCTGTCCAATCGCTTCTACACACTGATACCACATGACTTCGGCATGAAGAAGCCACCACTGTTGAGTAACCTGGACTACATACAGGTATGTCTTAGACACAAACCATCAAAGCGTTGTCATGGCAACATTTATATTGCGATATTCAAACATGTTCCATATCTATTATAGCAAAAAGTGCAAATGCTGGACAATCTGTTGGACATTGAGGTGGCCTACAGCTTGCTACGGGGCGAAGTAGAGGACAATAAGAAAGATCCCATTGACATCAACTATGAGAAGCTCAAAACCGAAATTGAGGTAAAATGCATTTGTTTTATCTCGTATAGTGGCTGAAAAAATAAGATATTTTGATCTTTCAACTTTTTAAGCGCCATAGACTATTGCATGTGTAATATTGATTGTGCTACTAGGTGGTTGATAAATCTTCCGATGAGGCTCGGCTTATCATTGAATATGCGAAGAACACACATGCTGCTACTCACAATACCTACACACTCGAGGTTGAGGAGGTAAGATTTTGCTGCCACAGTTTCAACAGAATAAATAGTATTTATTTAAAAATACATACTGTGTACCACAACCATTAACATTGTGGAGTCTACAAGGTTATGGATTTATGAATGTTATAACACACTAATAATTCTGATCACTGTTTTGTCCTGATTTATTTTTGCTCTGTTAGATCTTTAAGATCAACAGGGAGGGTGAGTATCATCGTTACCGCCCCTTCAAAGATTTACCAAATCGACAGCTGTTATGGCACGGCTCCCGCGCCACCAACTACGCTGGTATCCTGTCTCAGGGACTACGTATCGCTCCTCCCGAGGCTCCTGTGGTACGTTTCTGGACCTTTCCGTGCTTTTAGCTGCTCTTAGTTTGAACAAAACTTCTTAGTGATTGATTAATGGATTATAAGAGGGGAAAAAGTTGCTTTATACATTTATACAGCTAGATCCAGGCTTTTCACGGTCATTGAAAAACCTAGAAAAATCTGGGAATTTAAAAATTGTCAAGATAATTTTTTTAGGGAATATTTATTTTTCTAGTTTTCTCTCAAATATTTTATGTACTAGAATTATGTGTAGAGTAAAACTTGCTTGCAAGCAATCTCCCATTTGTGACATTGTGTGAACATTAGTGAATCATTTTTTTACAATGAATTAGACTAAACAGTTCACAAATCGGTCTAAAAATCTGAATCAAAATGATAAAAAATTAAATAAAATCACAAATGCATGGAAACATCATGTAAATGCATTGATCATAAAAGGTGGGAACCCAGTTGTAAATTTATTTTATACTGTTGGGTAAAAGTATGGATTTTCCAATGCATTGCAATCTTTGTCTGAATGATATTGATTCTTAAATCCCAAAATCGGTCTTTCAATCTATGTGGCAACCCTCTATAGTGAAAATAAATCACTCGTATGTGAAACCAAATCAAACGCTTATATCTACTGGCTAGTAAATGTTCAGATTTCACTTACTAGTGATTGAGTATTATAGTGAAGTTATTAGCACTGCGTGTTTATAGTAAAAGTTTTGTTTAACTAGTTCTGTGTGTCCAAAGACGAGATCCACAGATCCATATGTCATTGAATAATGTCTCTTTCAAAACCCTTTCTGTTTTTATTTTTTTTTTACATTCAGTTGTTGATAAAAAAAAATAAAAAAAGACTGATGCGCTAAAGAAATTACGCACGTCTCCTTTCGATATATGCACTTACTGGCTGATGTCGCTAGACATTGAGACGATTTAAGCATTTGTTCTACATATCAATGTAACACAAATATACATCCCATTTCAAGACATTTATTGATGAAATTTGAAAAATTTTCAAAAGCTAAAATGTGACAAATTTAATGAAAAACTAATAAGAGTTTAATTTGTAAAAATATTTTGAGGGTTGTCTGGAAGGTTCCTTTATAATTAAGATCATTAGCTGAGAGAGAATTTATTTTTATATGCAAGCAAAATGGACATTGTACCAGAAATATAGAAATTGAGATCTGAAATCTGTACATAAAACACATTTTGAACACTGTGTCTGTAATTAAAAAAATAATAATTTTATATGTGTTATGTGATCTTTAATACAGACAGGTTACATGTTTGGCAAAGGTTTATACTTTGCTGACATGGTGTCAAAGAGCGCCAACTACTGTCACACCTCCCAGGCTGATCCAGTTGGTCTCATTCTGTTAGGAGAGGTTGCCCTTGGAAGCATGTGAGAAATGCTTTCTTTCCTACTTTGAATTCATTCTTCCTGATAAAACATAGACAAATGTTGTTTAACAATGTAATATCTTGCAATTTGGAGAGAAAAAGGTCAAATTAAAAAATTTTAATTGTGTGACTAAAGGTCTGATTGTGATTTTATTTTCTGTCTAAAGGCATGAACTGAAGAAAGCCTCGCATATTACAAAGTTACCAAAGGGTAAACACAGTGTGAAAGGTATGCCAGCACTTTTTACAGTGGAGACACTGTGTCATTGAAGCCCATGACAAATGATTCCCCACACTTTCCACTTACTACATGGTTACTGTGTACAGAAGATTGAATATTACAATTATTTTGTTTTTGCTTTTTGAAGGTTTGGGAAGAACTGCTCCAGACCCAAGAGCCACCATTTCAAAGAATGGAGTGGAAATTCCTTTGGGCAAAGGCATCAATACAAATATTGATGACACAAGTCTGCTCTACAATGAGTATCCTTCACAATGTTACAACATTCATTATTTAAGCAATATCACACGAGCAAGAGTGTGATATGGCCATGTGTGTGTGTGTGTGTGTGTGTGTGTGTGTGTGTGAGAGAGACACACGGATCATCTGTTGCCACACCCAAGCAGAGATGCTGTCAGCTTTCTGAAAATCAGCTTTCTCAGTGGAGAATTAGCCGTATTTCTCCCTATTTCGCGGTAGGCGTTGCGAGTCATGCACTATAGAAACCGCAATGTCCTCCACCATTTTAAACAGCATGTCCTCTCCAATGTGTAAAGTCTGGTAAGAGGTAAGCGCCTTGAGTTCTGTAATTAATCAGTCTGTTGTGTCTCAGCTGTGAATAGCCATAATGCTGAAGTTGTTTAAAGCCTTTTAAAGATATTTCAGAGCTTTAGTAGTGTAGTAGTAATACGAGTGATCACGGAGCGCTGTTTTATGTAAACATTGGCTGATGTGGATTCACTTCACATCACCTAACTGGCTCATGTTACTCACATAAATTATCTTCTGTCACCACCTGCTGGCTAACATATGCAATGTCAAAAAACAAATACATGTAATAAGAGACAAATACAGTAGCTCTTAACACATATGCACTATGCTTACTCCTTAGTTCAGAACCACACAAACACAAGCGGAGTGATACACACAGTGAAGCGTCCGAGTGCTGATGGTGTGAGACCATCAGTGCCCATGAAACGTCTCTTGTCCAATCAGATTCGATGACCGGAACTAACTGTTGTATATATCAGTGTTTCCCAACCACTGTACCGTGGCACAAAGGTGTGCCGTGGAAAATTATCAAATTCCACAAAATAAATAAATGCATAAAAAAATTATAATTTCAGGGATCCAAACTTCTCAACTTTTAAAGAAATTCTCAGTTTTTAAACCATAATTGGTCACTTTTTTGATTGTGAAGAGCATTGATGAATGTGCAAAAGTGACTTTTACGTGTTAAAGGTCTTTCACATGACTCACGTCCACGCAGCAGAATACATTGAAGTCTATGAAGTGACGTTACATTACACCAAAGTGATTTTCACACACGTTTTTGCTTCAACAATAATGTCTTTGAGAGTACCAAGCAACAAGAAATATTTAAAAACTGTCAATTTGTGAACAGACATTGAATGTCTTAATTTAATTTAATGTTACCTTATCGTTAACGAATATCAGAGACCCCAGTTATTGAACTAATTTAAATTCAACAATAAAACATAAATTAGTCTGTTTATTATTTCTGCTATCAAAGCAACTGCAAGCTTTATTTTTCTCTCTTCCAAAAACATTAATCTGCTTCGTGTGGTGTCTCTGTTGTTCATCTGTTCTCTTCATAAATAAATAAATGCAAAATCTGCTATATGCCCGTCCAAGTGATGTAAAAGAAAAAGGGACTCTGCGGACATGGCGACCTTCTTCCACTGCTCCAAAGTCCATTTCCGATTGTAGGCTCTTTCAACGATGGATTGGGCACTCTGACCGGTCTGCGGTTATGCAGCAAGGTGCGATGCTCTGTGTTGTGACACATTCCTCCCGTAACCATCATTAAAATTTTCTGTGATTTATGCCACTGTAGAACTTCTGTCGGTTCGAACCAAAGGGGATAGCCGCCATTGCCCTAGCACAACGATGAGCCTTGAACGCCCAACACCCTGTCGCTTGGTTTGTTGTTTGTCCCTCCTCGGACCACTGTCAGTAGGTACTCACCACGGCTGACCAGGAGCACTCCTCAAGCCTTGCATAACAATTTGGCCCTTGTTAAGGTCACTCCTGCCCATTTCTGCTGCATTCAACACATTGACTAGGAGTACTTATGCACCGGGTCTGTTAAATGCTTGATTCTGATTGGTTGACAGACGTTGTAAGGTGTGCAATTATTTTCCAGTAAACGCACGGCTGTAAAGTTGTTCCAGATCTTAACCGCATAACGGTTCGTATCACTTTGCCAAATTATTTCATTTATTTCAAAGAGCCCTACAGGCTACCACAACAAAATAACCTATTAAAACAAAGACATTGCTTAAAGTAAATGGTTAAGAACGTTAAAAAAAAAAACATTTTGGCAATTTGAAGTGACGTTATTCCTGACGAGAGCCACTTTAAACACCATTAATTCCACACACACTCTGTTTCTCACGCTCACACACATACCAGCACACACTACCTTGTTACTCCAATACCGAAAAGCAGTGCATCCTCTGTTGCTAGTCCTAAAGTAACATTTTCGAATTAGCTGTATCAGGGTGTATCAAAGCTAGATACAAATTTACAACGGAAATATGGCAACACTCTCTGCTTGTTAAGGTTTACAATGGAAATATGATGACACACTCTGCTGCTGAGAATTGTGCTTAAACTTACATCTTGGCAATTTTGATGTTACTTCTGACGTGAGCAGCAACAAAAAGCAAATCCCAGAAGTGATTTCTCTCAGTTTCTGAGTTTCTCTCTTTCAATCCCTCAAAAACAATCTCATTACTCAATAAGTGCTCCATTAAAGCAACATAAGTCTCGCTTTCCTCCGTTGCTAGTTCTAAAGGGACGTTCTCGAACTAGCAACGAAGGCTTGGACTGTATTAAAGCAAGACGCTGAATCCAGAGTTCCAATCACAAGAGTGTTTTAGGGATGAAAACCAGAAAATGTCTAAAGTGTGCTAGCCATGGTATAAACGGAATAATTGACTCTGGCCCATTGAATTATTGAAAAATAATGCACACCCGATGTGTAACCACTGTGCATTGTGACCACATTACCACCTCGGGTGTGCATTATTTTTCAATAATTCAACGGTCCCTCCTCAATTATCTAATCTAATCGAGATGATCAATGTTATTTGCTTAACCTGTGAGTGGTCAATAATGTTTTGGCTCATCAGTGTATATATACGTGTGTGTGTGTGTGTGTGTGTATTACTTGTTCTATTGTTTTCCTTGACTTAATTCTCCTAAAGGTATATTGTGTACGATGTTGGTCAGGTTAACCTGAAATACCTGCTGAAGATTCGTTTCAACTACCAAACCTCTCTCTGGTGAGATAACGGGTCATGTCTCTCTGGACAGGTTTCAGAACACCTCTGGAGCCCTCTGCTACACCTTTAGTGCCATGAGCAAGCAGCCGTTGTTTTGGCAAGTTATTAAATCAGTTATTTAGCGCTTCTTCAGCAACAGTCCAAGCTGCTCTTGTCTGTTAGTTTGGAGTAAGTTAAAGGGATAGTTCCCCCCAAAAAAAGAAAACAAAGAAGATTTTTAGAAGAATATTTCATCTCTGTAGGTCCATACAATACAAGTGAATGGATACCAAAACTTTGAAGCTCTAAAAAGAAAAAAAAGTCCATGTCTTCTAAAGCAATCCAATTGGTTTTGAGTGAACACAGACCAAAATATAACTATAACTTTTTTACTATAAATCTTGACTTCAGCAGTCTTCTTGGCGATCATGGCACCATTTAGCACTCTGCGTATGTGTCAAGCATTAGGAAGTGTAATCGAGCTTGAAATCATAATCATGTGTAGAGACTGCAGCTTTAAGATGTACAGTGAAAAAGGAGTAATATTTGTGTCTGTTCTCACCCAAAACTGATTAGATCACTTAATACAAGGATTAAACCACTGGAGTCGTATGGATTACTTTTATGCTGCTTTGTGTGGATTTTTTTTAGCTTTTTGTATCCATTCACTTGTATTGTATGGACCTACAAAGCTGAAATTTTCTTCTAAAAATCTTTGTGTTAGCAGAAGAAAAAGTCATACAAATGGGATGTTGTGAGGGTGAATGAGAGAATTTTCATTTTTGGGGGAACTATTACAAGTGGCTTTTTCAAAATATTCAATTGCTATCACAAACTAACTTTTCTTTTTTTTTTTTCTTTTTTTTCAAGATATATTAACAGACAATATTTGACTTATCTTTGGAGATATTTCTCATAAGCTACCAATAATATAAGGTAGAAAGTCTTCCATTGGTTTAATAGACTTTTTCTTTTATAGATTTTGGTAAACCTGACATCAGGTTGACTAACTGCTATGTCTGACATAACTAGTATTCAATGTTTTCAAGGTCTTCTCGCTATTGAAAAGAGAAAATGTACAGTTTTTAGAAAGTTTTGTTGTAAGCTAGAATATAGCCCTGCCCTAAGTAACCTTTTACTAGAATTGCCAATGTTTTGACGACTATTTGGTATGTTAAGTGTATTGTCCCAGTTTTGTTTTTCATTTATTTGTCCATCTCTCTTCAACTAAAATGGCAATGAAAGTGCAATGGTTGCTACTGTACTCGTGCCCCGGTGAATTTGTTTTATTTTTGTTTGGTCAGCATTTCCCTACAAATGTTCCATGGACAAAAAGCTGTGTGCATCCTGACTAATGTATTTGCATCACAAATAAATGGTTTTGGCTTATTGTGTGTAAAGCTCATTCGTTTCAGACAAAACGGAGTAGTCAATACATTTAGTTTAGTTATTTTCTGGGGTTATTTTCCATTGATATTGAACTAAAATGTACCAACCAAACAAATATATAATAATGTGCTGAAAACTTGGATAGACCATGAAAGTCTACTATATTCAGGTTTACTTAAGTAACACTAACTGCAGTAACTTTTATTTTGGTTGCTATCTTTGATTCATACTGAATATGTGATGGTACCATAATATTTTTATCTGATATCCTACCACTACTTTTTGTACTGTGTATTCATAATATATTATCTATTGTTAATCAACTTAACACTTAAGTTTTGGTTTAAAAATTTGACAAAAAGAATCAACTTTCACTAGAAATTCAACAGTCTATTGATATATATATATATATATATATATTTAGCCATAATGGCTGCACTATTGACTTGAAAGAATAAAGCAATTGAATCTAACCAGGACAGAGAGAGAGAAGTGGACAACACAGGTGCACAACAAGAGAGAAACTATATGAGAAACAGACACGAGTGTTAAACTGGCAGCTTCAACGAACGGTGCATGTCAAACCAGTTTTAACTAGAACACTAATGTGAAAACTCTGGGATAATTCCCTTTTTGGCAGTGGCAAAGAAAAGCCATATCTGACACTGGCAAACAAGTCGACAATGGTAGACTGGCCAAAATAACTCAAATTATTTGATTATAAATTATAAAAAATAAGAAATATGACAATTATGAGCTGGCATGGGAACTGCTTAATTGTAAGGTCCATGAGAAGTGACCTGCAAGGCAATCAAATAATAGAAAGGATTAAATAAATTAATGTTCTGGGTTTAATACAAGTTAAAATCAATGGACAGCATATGTGGCATAATGTTGAATAGCACAAAAAATTATTTTGATTTGTCACTCCTTTTCTTAAAAAAAGAAAAATCGAGGTTATATCCTATTTTACAACTTCGTTACCATTTAATTGTAATGCTGTAAAACCTAAAATGATTTAAATCACTTCACAGCTTAAATAATGCACAAGTTTTTAACAAGAATAAATGTAAGTCCATATGTATATATACACTCACCTAAAGGATTATTAGGAACACCATACTAATACTGTGTTTGACCCCCTTTCGCCTTCAGAACTGCCTTAATTCTACGTGGCATTGATACAACAAGGTGCTGAAAGCATTCTTTAGAAATGTTGTCCCATATTGATAGGATAGCATCTTGCAGTTGATGGAGATTTGTGGGATGCACATCCAGGGCACGAAGCTCCCGTTCCACCACATTCCAAAGATGCTCTATTGGGTTGAGATCTGGTGACTGTGGGGGCCATTTTAGTACAGTGAACTCATTGTCATGTTCAAGAAACCAATTTGAAATGATTCGAGCTTTGTGACATGGTGCATTACCCTGCTGGAAGTAGCCATCAGAGGATGGGTACATGGTGGCCATAAAGGGATGGACATGGTCAGAAACAATGCTCAGGTAGGCCGTGGCATTTAAACGATGCCCAATTGGCACTAAGGAGCCTAAAGTGTGCCAAGAAAACATCCCCCACACCATTACACCACCACTAGCAGCCTGCACAGTGGTAACAAGGCATGATGGATCCATGTTCTCGTTCTGTTTATGCCAAATTCTGACTCTACCATCTGAATGTCTCAACAGAAATCGAGACTCATCAGACCAGGCAACATTTTTCCAGTCTTCAACTGTCCAATTTTGGTGAGCTCTTGCAAATCGTAGCCTCTTTTTCCTATTTGTAGTGGAGATGAGTGGTACCCGGTGGGGTCTTCTGCTGTTGTAGCCCATCCGCCTCAAGGTTGTGCGTGTTGTGGCTTCACAAATGCTTTGCTGCATACCTCGGTTGTAACGAGTGGTTATTTCAGGCAAAGTTGCTCTTCTATCAGCTTGAATCAGTCGGCCCATTCTCCTCTGACCTCTAGCATCAACAAGGCATTTTCGCCCAAAGGACTGCCGCATACTGGATGTTTTTCCCTTTTAACACCATTCTTTGTAAACCCTAGAAATGGTTGTGCGTGGAAATCCCAGTAACTGAGCAGATTGTGAAATACTCAGACCGGCCCGTCTGGCACCAACAACCATGCCACGCTCAAAATTGCTTAAATCACCTTTCTTTCCCATTCTGACATTCAGTTTGGAGTTCAGGAGATTGTCTTGACCAGGACCACACCCCTAAATGCATTGAAGCAACTGCCATGTGATTGGTTGATTAGATAATTGCATTAATGAGAAATTGAACAGGTGTTCCTAATAATCCTTTAGGTGAGTGTATATATACACACAATGTTGGGGAATAACGGAATACATGTAACAGGATTACGTATTTAAAATACAAAATATTAGTAACTATTCCACTAAAGTTACAATTTAAATAGTAGGTAATTAGAATACAGTTACATTCAAAAAGTATTTTAATTTCTGAAGAGATTATTTTCATTTGTTTAATTTAATATTTAGTCCTTTCAGATGGAAGACATTTATACATATAAATTATGTGATCCAAAGTGCATTTGAACAGCGGTGAAACACTTTCTTATGATGTGTTACATTCATACGAGCAGACAGAGAAGCAAGTTTGAAATAAGTTTGGAGCACAAGAAATAGAAATAAACCTTGTTTAGCCATTTTACATGCACATGCTACCAGGCACGATAAAAATTATCAAGAAAATTCACGTTGGATCATCATTTCTTTTTTTCTAGTAAGACCTTTGATATTAGGGCATAAATCCTATTTTTGATAATCATTTTTGTATTCTTTAACTGTAAAAATACATAAAAATCCTTAAAATAAGATCAATTAGATTAATCTTGTTTTAGAAACAATACTGCATAAGATATTTATGGGAGTGAGGTTTAGGGGGGTGAGTGTTATGGTAGCCAGCTGGTAGGTAGAAGTGCAGTGTGTAAAACCTCACTCCCCTGGCCTAAAGAGGCGCACTAGAGGCTGTAGCCCTTAGCCTCCTCATTTGCGTGCCTGCCTCCCATGCCAGAGACGCCGGTTCGAATCCCATTTTGAGCATGTCCAGCAGGACCTGTTACAGTGGTGCTGTAAGTTTAAGGGGGTGAGTGCAATGGTAGCCAGATGGTAGGTAGCAGTGCTTTGAGTAAAACCTCACCAGATGGCGATTAGAATCCCATTCAGAGTGGTTAAACAACAAATGCTTTCGATTCAGAAACTTGTATTGAACTTGTGTTGCTGGGAGTGAAGGATTCTTGGACGAACAGAATATTTCAGGAATACATCATTAATTAAATTTGAAAGTCATTTGTAAAATGTAAAATGTCTTTGCAGAAAATTTCGATCAATGTAATGCACCCTTAGTGAATTAAATTATAATTTTTTCTCAAAAACACAAACAGTGGTTCCATACTTTGGAACGGTAGTGTGTGTGTATACCACAAACTATGATTAAACGAACTATGGTCAATTTTGAGAAGGGTAGGTCTGTAATTGTTCATGAAACACGAAATATGTTATGTTTAGAGCATGTTTTGAACTACCCTCTCCGTCCCACAATGCACCGCGGCCATCGGCCTTTGAAAAACCGGCGCGGCTAATTCAAGATGGCGGAGCTCGAGCAGCTGTTAGACGAGAGTAAGTAACAAAACTAACTCTATACTAAACCTGCTCACCTTCACCTACCGGGCATGTGTGCCGTTTAATCATGCATCATAAGTCACGTCATTCGCAATACATTTGAAGTGTTTTTAATGATCGTAAGTGCTATTAAAACAGACGCAAAGTTATTAGCTGTGAGGCTAACGAGCTAACTGTTAGCCTTCAGAGGCTACTACTATGAATAAATAACCTATTTGTGGAGATTTTGCCTCAAAAACATTTATATATTCAAAACTGTCCTTACTGCTTGGAGCAGTGGCATAGTGTTTGTAATAAGTGCAGGGTCCATTTGCATGCGTTTATAGGGTTATATCGTAACTCGATGACAGCTGCAGGGTTTTGTTGTTCTTGTTAGTGTCAGTCTGTTTGTGTGGTAAAACACTCTTTATAAAATTACAAAACACTTTCCATGTGTTTAT
>NW_026266647.1:0-25000 GCF_025860055.1 Xyrauchen texanus | reverse complement strand
CCAAAATAGCTTATTTCTTTTTGCTTATGATAAACTTCTTGTTTTTACATGGCAAAACATGCAAGAACTGTCACATAGAGGTTAACACATATAATCACCACGGTATGTTATTTTCTGTTGTGATGTCACCAGCCTGTTAACCCCTTTTAGTTGCTGTTTTCATTTTGTTCTGCAATAATTTCCTGCTTCTCTTATTGTCAGAGCAAGCCTGCAGCTAATTCTGATACTGACACAGGAGAGATGACCGCGGTAAAGACCGTTTGCTGTTTGAAATTCAGACTTCGATTGGTCATATTAGACATGTAAGTGATGTTGCACGTGACACCATGCTGGGAGCGGACATGTAAACGGTGAGCTCTGTGCACTTTGCTAGTTTTTAATTATTTTATTATTTTATGTCATGGTGAGATTCGATACACCCGGCTACATATCTGTTCTTTGAAGTCAACATGGCAAAGAATTGAAAATCCTCTGGCTCTGGAGATATTAAAAGAAACTTATGTGCTCAAGCTGATACTGCTGACAGGCCCACAGACCAGGACTACGTTTGGATGGTGTGGCAGGAGAAATTCAATGCCAACTGGCGTGCATGGCTGTGATGCTGACGAAAGTTGTTGCTGACTTAGAGGAACTTAATTGCTGTAATACGTCGATCAATTACTGCGATTGAAGCTATATTCTCTGAGGTGGTTGCAAGAATCGGGGACGTCGAGAGTCAGATAGATTATCTGGAGTCATCGGAGAGGGAATTAGCTGCTAACCCGTTAGCGACCAAGATAAACTTTGAATACATTTGGGAAAAGTTGGAGGATTTGGAATCATAATTGGCGAAGCAACGTCAGAAGTGTTGGAACTCCTGAGCATGAAAAAGGCAGAGATATGGTGAATTTCCTAGACAAGCTCTTCCCGAATCTCACAAGCTCACAGAGTCACAGCCCAGGGAGATCAATTCTGGCCAAATATCTGAGATCATCTGATAAAAATCTCATGTTGTGCGAGGCGAGGAGAAAAGGTAAGCTTTCTTGGAAGAATCACAGCATTATCTTGTTCCAGATTTTGCAAATTTGACGAGAAATGTGAACAATTCAAGGAATGCAAGAAACAGTTACATCAACAAAAGATCGCTGTTGCTCTGATGTTTCCAGCTGAATTGAGAATAGATACTAAGGATGGTTGCAAATTATTTACATGCCCACAGCAAACATTGTCTTTCATAGATACAATGGGGTGAGCAAACCATTTGGTGATTTTCATAGGGCCTCCAAGTGAGCTTGTTTTGGTGAACATACCCTTGACTGTTCGAGGAAGCTGGACACCTTTTTGGTTTCTTTCTGAGTTGGTTCTGCCTAGCGGCTGGAGATTGCTTTGTGTGGTAACACAAGAGTCGCTTTTGTACTGAAGTTCTCAGCCAAATTGAGAATAGGTACTACTGATGGCCGCAAAATATTTACATGCCCACAACAAGCTATGTCTTTCATAAAATCAACGGACTGAGGAATTCATGGTGTGTTTCTCATGTGCCTCCAAGTGTGGCTTGGGAGGCACTTAAGGCGGTTCTTAGGGGTCGGATCATACAGTATGCCTCATTCACCAATCTTATTTTAAGTCAGGGGACAAAGCAGGGAAGTTTTTGGCTAGATATATAAAGTAGAGAGTGTTTTTTTCTTCCATTTCCTCAGTGAAATCTGCTGGTGGTTAAATTTTTACCTTGGCCATTGATATTAACAATGCTTTTAAAGAATTCTATATTGATCTATATAGTTCCACGTCTTCGTCTACTGATGAAGATATTAGAAACTTTGTGGAACCATTAGATCTCCCTAAACTGACAACTGAGCAAAAGCGTTCAAAGTTTAAACAGAATCACTAAAGAATGGAAAGCTTCTGCCAACCATGACACAAAGCCCGAATCAGTCTGATTCTTAAAAAGGACAAGGATCCAAGTGAGTGTAAGAGTTACCGTCCAATTTCATTGATCCAGCTAGATGTTAAAATTTTGTCAAAAAAATCTGGCTTACCGATTAAGTAACGTTATGACATCTCTTATGCCTACAGATCAGGTGGTGTTCGTTCGTGGGGCCGCAGCTCTTCTGATAACATTAGGCATTTCTTCAATATCGTGGTCAGTGGCGAATTATCAGATTCTGGTCACTACCATCTCATTTGATGCTGAAAAGGCATTTGATATGATAGAATGGGATTATCTTTTTAAGTTTTGGAAATATACAGCTTCGGGAATACTTTTATTGGATGGATTAAGTTACTTTATAGACATCCGGTAGTGGCGGTACAAACAAATGGATTAATTTCAGTTTATTTGACTCTGGGTAGGGACACCCAGCAAGGTTGCCCTCGTTCCCCATTATTATTCTGACTTGCCCTGGAACCATTAGCAGTCGCTAAGTAGATAAGAAGAGAAGGTGATTTTCCAGGGGTGGTGGCGGGAGGTGTGGCGCATACGTTTTTGCTTTACGCAGATGATATTTTATTATTTGTCTCCAACCACATTAGATTTATGCCTGGCCTCCATAGAATTATGAATACCTATTCAAGTTTTCAGGATACAGAGTTAATTGGTCTAAATCCTAAACTTTGGCTCTGACAGCATACTACCCAGTCACGGCTTTCCAGCCAGGTACTTTCCAGTGGCCCAAACAGGGTATTAAGTATTTGGGCATTTTATTCCCAGCAAATTTGTCCGATTTAGTTTAATTTTGATCCCCTAATTAAAATGTTTTCGAGCGATTGGTCAGGTTAATGTTATTAAAATTCATTGTATTCCAAAATTTAACGACCTGCTACAATCTCTCTCTGTAGATGTCCCCCTCTCTTATTTCAAGCAATTTGATTGAGTAGCGAAGTCCTTAATATGGAATGATAAGCATCCCAGATAACATTTCAATAAGTTATATAGGCCGATTGACAAAGGTGAGCTAGGCCTACCCAAGATTTTGTTTTATTATTATGCATTTGGTCTCTTTGCTCATTGGTCGCTTCCACCTGAGAGAGCCCCTCCCTGGTTTGCATTTGAACAGAATGTTCTTGCCCCTATTTCACCATTGCAAAGTCTCTCTATCAAACTAACCGGAGTAGTTAAGTTATACCGCGTTATTTCGCATTTGCACTCGGTATGGACAAACGTGCCCAGAGTGTTTATCCTCAGACATTTATTTAAATGTTGC
Source organism: Xyrauchen texanus (assembly GCF_025860055.1). NCBI lineage: Eukaryota > Metazoa > Chordata > Actinopteri > Cypriniformes > Catostomidae > Xyrauchen > Xyrauchen texanus. Next base: position 21,818 of record NW_026266647.1, on the reverse strand, counting down.
CTCAAGCATATGGCAGAACCCAAAATTATGTATTAATAAGTCCCCTTTCTGCTGGTCAGAGTGGATTGTATATTCTGGTGACCTATATGAGAGTGGAGTGTTGACATCTTTTGAAGATTTGGTTCAACATTTTTGGGTCCACAGATCTCAGTTTTATAGGTATTTACAGCTGCACCACCTGCTCTGTACTATTTTTGGGATACTCTGTAGATACTCTGGGAGTGGTGATTAAAAATCTTTCAACTTGGTATTAGAGGTGGAAGTGTGGACTAGGATTCTTAAAAGTGTCATGTCTGCATCTAGAGATGCAAGGGTGCAGCTTATGCAATTCAAGATTTTACATTTTGACCCCCTTTTTACATTTTATTGGACCCCCTGTAGATTGTATAGGCTTGGTGTTAAAGACACACCCACTTGCTGGCTATGCCAATTGGAGGATGGAGACATTTTTGGTGGTGTATTGAGATCCAGAAATTCTGGTTTATGGTTCAGAATTTTGTATGATGTGGTTGTCACTCGGGTTATATATATGTGTGTGTGTGTATATATATTATATACTGTATATATACTGTGTGTATTCGTGATCCTACACACCCGGTCCCGTATTAGGCTAATTAAGCCTCCGAGGGATAAAGGTCGACTGCAGAGGATCATGCGGCAGAGAGAGATCGTTTACGGACATGTCCGTCATGTGTGTGTTTACGTTGTCTTTTAAGATTATCATTAAACCATTATTTATAACGTCAAGCCGGTTCTCGCCTCCTCCTTCCCATTGATCCCTTTACAGCAGTATATATACTGTATATATATGTATGTTTTTGCTTTTCTTTATTATTTTAAGATTTAATAAAAAAATTAAAATTACAAAAAAATATGTTGCATTTGATTCTTCATGATTTGTGAATTCGGATGACATCATCCCGCTCTGCAATCGGTCATTTAAATTTTAGACTCGTTTTCTAATCTAGATAGCTTCAAAAGTTCAACACCTAGAAGACTGAAACCACTCTCATCTTGACCAGTCTGATTTGTGAATTTTTTCAAAGCATTTTGTTTTCCTGTCAACTCTTCTTAAGTCCATGAATCGAGAAGGTGAAAAATAAGCGATCTTCACTTTTTATGGCTATGTCCAGTAAACACGCAATCTGGAAATTCTAAGAACTGAGCAACTAGACAGGACACAGTAAGCTCAAAAATACATTTGAGTTCTGTTAGTCAACAGTTTACCTGAATAATCAGTGTTATAGGCTTTGAGAGGTCACATTTTGCAAACTCATGATAATTCTGATTGAAACTAGTGTTTTTCTTACAAAACTGGATTTGGGAAAACTTTCACAGATTGAATTTACTCCGTTTGATGGCTTCTTGCATATTGGCATTGTGAAATACTACTTTTCTAAGCCACAAAACCAATAAACGTCTTATAATTCTACAAAATGAGCACCTAGATGCCAGATTCCCCCTTTGTTATGAACACTATGGACACTTTATTTTCCCCTTTTTATGGACTTATTTTTTATTATTATTTCCAATAAATGCCTATCCGAGGCTTGACGCCACACCCACTGTGTCTGTCTCTTGCTCACCCCACCACAGTTTCAAGAATGTGACCTCTCAATGCTTAACACTGATTTTTCTGGTGAACTGTTGACTCAAGAACTCAACCAAGGGTTAAGAGACAAAAAATGTACAGTGAAATAATTCACAAATCAGAATGGTCTAATTAAGCCTAGGCCCATCTAGATGGACATTTTGGAGAATTATAAGACGTTTATTGGTTTTATGGCTTATTTTATTCATACTTCACAATGCAAATGTGCACAAAGCCATCAAAATGAGTGAGATAGATCTGTGAAAGTTTTCACATAGCCAGTTTGTCCCTGATTATAAGCAGCATGCTTTATAAAATGATGTCCCAAGGCCTAAATAATGATTTTTCTGATGATTTGTTGACTCAAAAACAATTCACAAATCCAGTTTTGTATGAAACTGTTTTTCAATCATAATTATCATGTGTTTACAAAATGTGATCTCTCAAAGCCTATAACACAATTTTTTCAGGTAAACTATAGACTAACAGAACTCAAAAAAGGGTTAAAAGCACTGATCTATATATATAACATATATATATAGATCAGTGGTTAAAAGACAAAAACTTTTTGAAGGTCCTTTTGAGCTTACTGTGACATGTCTAGGTTCTCAGTTTGAATTATAAGCTGATTTCTCTGATGCTTTATCCATTGACATAGCCAGTGTTGGGAGGGTTACTTTTGAAATGTATTACATGTATTACACACTACAGAATCAATGCTGTAAAATGTAATTTGTAATGTACTCAATTAGATTACTCGGCAACGTAATCTAAATACTTTGGATTACTACTTCAGCGCTGGTAGATTTTTTTCACTTGTTTTGACTATAAAAACTGCCAAAATACAGTAAGACAAAATACACATGTTAAAAATACATTCTCAGAAAAACCTAAATATCTTATGCAGTGTTGCTTCTAAAACATGATGAATCAAATTGATCTTGGTTAGATATTTTAAGAGGAAAACAATAAAACAAAATTATTATCAATACGATTTTTGCCCTAATATCAAAGATCTTACTAGAAAAAAAAAAAAGAAGAAATTAAGATCTAACATGAATTTTCTTGATAAAAAAAATATATAATCGTGCCTGGTAACATGTACATGTAAAATGGCACAAATAGCATTTGTTATTATTACTCAAGGTAGTGGGGGTAGAGCAGTAAGACGCAACCAAAAGCGACCAAAAGTGATTGAGAAAGAGCCTGATTTGTGAAACCTAATACAAGTGTATTTACATGAACCCAGATTGCGTGTTTACTGGAAATCAAATGTAAATGACAGATTGCACAGCGGGATGATGTCATCCAAATTCACAAATCATGAAGAATCACATGCAACATTATTTACATGTCTGCGACTGCGCATTGCGGATTTATAGCCAAACTATCTTTACCGTGGTGGAGAGATCTCTTCTGCTATAATGTGATTATAGTGGAGATTTATTTATAAGCTCTATCTGTATTTCATTGCTTTCACATAGGCCTACCCAGTTTCATGCAAAGGACGTATAATGCTGAATAAATAATTACTTTTGTGTGTGTGTATTTTTAAGTATGAATAAAAAAATAAAAGCCTTTTATATATATATATATAAGTATATATAGTAACTCCTCACAGTTTGCCGAAACACCGACCGGACCTCTGCATTCGGCAATAAACTGTATTCGGCTCTATTGTAAATTCAATAACATTAGGCATTAGGCTACCTATTATAGCCTTACAATAACGCCTAAGGCTCTTAGTAAAATATTAGTCCTTCATCAATGCTAAGGTTACTACTACTAATTACGACGATTTTAGACGAGTGAGTTCTATCCCATAATTTGAATCAAGAAGGGAATTACACTAAACATTCGCTTAATATTAGGCTATAAACCGCAAGGGGACAGTAGAGTTCAAGTCCTAAAATAGTCAAATAAGAGGCCAACTGTGTCGATTCAGAATTGATCCATGAGGATAAAATGATAAATGAGGACAAGAGAGCCCTTTGGTATCATATCCAATGATGGACAGGTACTGTAAGTCTATATGTTACCTTTATATTTCAGAAGAAAAGGCTTCTCATGTGGTTCCGCTGGATAGTGTGGTGTAGTTGTGCACTAAGTATAAAAATGGATAATTCGCCTACTTTTGATTTATTTTATTTTATTTTTTAAGTCGTGTATACTCACATGAGTCACAATCATTTAGTGGTCTAATACAGGGCTTTTGAAAATGTATATGCCAAGGAACCCAAATTCGATGATACGAGGGACCACCTTGTGAGAAAAGTAGAAAACGAAGTCTTATTAAGACTTCTTATTTTTAAAATAAAATATTTGTCTTTTACTGTATCATTGTGCCAAATCCAAAATGAAGTATTTAATTATTAACTCTGTATTGACTTATTAAATTGACCGTATGTTTTTCTTATGCTAGTGTAGCTAATGTTAAATGCTGATTTAAGAACCCGAAGAAAAACATTTTAAATTAAATGTAAAAATTTAAATATATGTTTAAAATAATGTACACTCACATAAGTCACAGTCATTTAGGTGGTCGAGAGAGAACAGTGGTTTTCAATATGATTGATGCCAGAGACCCACATTTGATCGTCCCGTTTTGTGAGATAAGTAGTAAACATGATTTTCTAAAGACTACTTGTTTGCTAAATTAATTAATTGGCTTTTATATTGTCAGTACCAAAACCAAAATACAAAATTATTAAATATTATCTGTGAAATATTGACTTCTTATTAAGTTGACAGACAATGTATCTTTCATTCTGGAGTCATCTTAAATGCATATGATGTGAGATGTATAAACCCTAAGAGAAACATTTTCATATATATAAAAAAATATATATATTTTATTTCAAATATTTATATTTTTTGTGAATAGTGAATAACAACGCCTTTTCCTATATATAATAGGTTAGATATTAATTTATAAGCCAGTTTATTTCTGCTTTTATTTCTTACTATGGCTGTAAATACATTGACATAATCGTGATTAATTGTAATACAATGACTTCGGTATGAAACAGTAACAATGTCAAATAATGTCAACCTTTTTACACTTTTTTCTGATTTGTTTTGCGGACCCCCTAGCACCCCCTTGCGGACCACTGGGGGTCCCCGGACCCCAGTTTGAAAACCGCTTAAAAACGATAGCGCTGGGCTGCCTCATGGGGAACTTCTAAATATAATTTCTCTGTTTGCATCATCAAATACTTTAAACCTAATTAGTCATTTTTTTTATATTTTTAGAAAATAAAATACATTGCAATAGTCATTTGAGCTGGTGAAACTTCTTTGTTCAGCGAGCACGTCCTACTCCCCCTAATACCCCAATAATAAAAGCTCTCCTCTGGATTATTCATGACTACAAAATTCCTGGAGAAAAAATATTTTTATTGAAAGTGAAAGAAAGAAAATTAAGATAATTTAGATAATTATGTCCTTGCCTGAATTAGTTTCTACATTTCTCTGACACGATCTCCTTTCAATGTGTTTGATTGTTAGTCTAAACTGTTATGAAATGTGTATCCATGTAATTAATAATGATGAGTTTTATGTTTCATTTGAAATCAAAACATAAATTATGCCAAGGTTACAGATTTCCTTTCGTCTCTAGGAAAATAAAGACTCCCACCCATAGCAGCTGCTTCACAATCAAACACAGTTTTTCTCTGTTTGCATCATCAAATACTTTAAAACTAATTTAGGATGAAATTAGTGGAAATGAGACGAACTCAGTCAACAAAAGAACAGAAGGAAAAAAGCTGGTTTTAATATTTAAAAGGGTTTACAGAACCTTTAATTGCAATCACACGGAACACTCTGAGATTTGCTTTTTATTATTATATACATCAAACCCATGTTGTGATGATATAGACAAATAAAGTGCCTTCGTAATATCCATAGGTGCATTTTCTGAACACCTGGAGATTGGTGTCTTTTTGCAGTCTGACCACAGTAGCATTCACCTCCGTTTGGTGACATTCCCTCTTGCCGATCACTTCTCCCCAACACTCTCCTTGTCAGCCACAATGTCTGGACTTTCTCCAGCTTGCTTTCAATATCACATGGTGTAATAGATCCAGCAGACGTTTCCGTGTAGTCACAGCAGTGCTGTAGTACCTCACTTCAGTCAAACTGATCTGTGTGGTGAAAGATTGCCAAGAAAAGTTGATATGCACAATTGTACCAGTTCATCTCTCAATTACGTTTGTTGTTCTTGACACCAATCCAAAAATATCAAATCCTAAACTGCATGCTCTGTAGCATGGGCACACACAGGCATACACCTGGGAAACAGTCCTCCAGGGAAGTCATCAATCAGTTTAATGGGACTGCTGTGGGAGACTTTCTTTTGTTTCCCTTTCAATTCACTTGTTCTTTTTCCCACTCTCCCCTTGACTCACTTTTTCCATCTGTGTCAGCTTTAGATCCTCTCCAGAGACAGAGAGCCTTGTTTCTGGGGTTACCCAAAGTGTTGTTTCAATTGTGCATTGAACTCTGAATTGACGCCTGCAATATACAAGTTAAAAATCCTAATGCATAACGAAAACTGTCTTAGGTGATTTTTTTCTCATGAGGCTCCACCGGCTATAGAATTTATTTTGATGGAGAAGCTTGGTTGCAGAGTCAGGAAAACCAAGAAAGGATGCATGAGTGTTGTTATTTGTGCATACAGTATATTCTAACTCTCTCCAGGGTTCTTAATGTAGTGCTTATGTAAAGGCGCAAGCTCAGTATGTTCAGGGTTTGTGTGTGTGTGTGTGTGTGTGTGTGTGTGTGTGTGTGTGTGTGTGTGTGTGTGTGTAGGTTACAAACTGGTAATTACAAGGGTATTATGCTATAAATGTGGTTTATGAAGACATTTCTAGTGTCCCCATAATTAAAATCACTTAAAAAACACACTAAACAATGTTTTATTGAAAATGTTAAATTGCTGAAAGTTTTTTGTATGGGTTAGGTTTAGGGTTAGGGGATATAATCTATAGTTCATCCAGTATAAAAATCTATGGAGAGTCCTCATAATGATAGTTAAACCAACGTGTGTGTGTGTGTGTGTGGGGGGCAGGTTTATGTGGTTTACGAGGGCAATTTTTTAGGTTACAAACTGGTAATTACAAGGGTATTATGCTATAAATGTGGTTTATGAGGACATTTCTAGTGTCCCCATAATTTAAATCGCTTAAAAACATATTAAACGATGTTTTATTGAAAATGCAGAAAGTTTTTTGTGAGGTTTAGTTTTAGGGGTTGTGTTAGGTTTAGGGGATATAATCTATAGTTTGTACAGTATAAAAATCATTATGTCTATGGAAAGTCCTCATAATGATAGGTAGACCAACATGTGTGTGTGTGTGTGTGTGTGTGTGTGTGTGTGTGTGTGTGTGGCCCATGCCTGTGAAGGAGTTGACGTCAGGGCGATATGTAGTCCTGCCGCGGCGCGTCAGTTCTTAATGTGCGCTTGTCCGTCTGAGAATATCTGTCTGCTCAATCAAGACGCGGCCACACTGGACACCCGCATTGACATGCACATGGTAGGTTACCTCAATTTTGCTCTTTTCTGTGCACCTTTCTGTCCGATTTGTCGCTGTATTTACTGTAAACAGGCTTGTTCAGGTCTGCTGGCAGAAGATTAGTTTAACCGGTAATGGTGAAGTGCACGAAAAGTGACTTGTGCACTAAAAGTGAACGCCAAATTGTCTTTTGAACCAATCATGTGGAGTGAACGCCTTGACAAAATCAAAGTGTTGTTGTTGTTGTTGTTGTTGTTGTTTAATATATATCATTTTGAAATCAAATGTCAAAGACAATTTTTTAGTCGCAATTGGAGTTTCATTAGTTCAACGTATAGCTACCCATACAGGCTACCTACAACCAGTTAAATTATTTACATTGTACATTTATGCAATTGCCTAATCAATTTGAAGTTAGTTGTATTTGCAGATATCAAATAAGATACAACTCAAACGTCGAACACAATATCGTGATTTATTGAAAAACAAAACTGCTCAGCCAATAGCCTATGCATAATCCACAGGTTGCAGACTTTTGTATTATAATAGCCTATCCTAAAGCAAATTTATCAGTATCTAAATGACTATAAATGCACCTACATAACAAAAATATTAATTATTATTATATTACTGATTATTATTATCATCATCATCATATTGCTTATTTGTTACATAGGATTATTATTGCTCGTTATCAGATAAAAATATATTCAACTATTATTTTTTAACGTTTTTAAGCGCTAAACCCTTCACAAATTAAATGACTAAAAAGTGATGGGAAACATGGGCCTAAATGATTGATGGAAGTGAACTGAGAGTCATAGTAATCTGTACGGCGGTCAGTGGCGGATGGACTGGATGTGGATCTGTGAATTGTACAAAATTGTTCTGCCGGAAGGTTATATGTAATTTAAGGATAATGAGATCATTCGTCAAGGCATACACAGCAAATCACGTCAAAACATCTCTGAAACATGATTTATGTTAGAGAAGTCAATAGGCTGTAGATCTACACTCACCTTCAAAAGTAGCCACTAAGAAGATAGAAAATGATTTCCATTGCAGTCGTAGTTTAATGTTAAATAATAGGCGAACGCAGACATATTGTTGTTTCTGAATCACACGCGCAGGTAAAGTTCAAATCACTTGATCTGTGATTCAGATGTAATTTGCGTAATAAATGGGGCATCATTATTAAACGTGATGTGATAGAAAGTGCATCAAAATGACCATTTTAAATGATTTTCACCTGATTAAAGATTAATATAGATATAAGCATTTTAGGGGCCTGCAACTAAACTTTGCTACAACAACGGGGGGAAAATAAAGGCCAAAAATAACAGCTTAAGGCCATGTAGGTGGCCAGCTGCGAAACCGCATTTTAGTACAGAAAATGCAATTTCCGTTCTCCTTCTGCGGGCGCACTTTGTGCCTCGTTATACTGTGACATATGTCGGGTCAACTGATAAACACGAATGGTTGTAATTACAGCTCCATAAAACTGAATTTTTCATTAAGTGATCATTATAGGTTTGGCGCAAGTTCACCTCTCATAGGATTTCAATCTAATTTCACAATAGGCAATTACAGTGGACATACTGAATTCAGAGGACATCTCGAAAGACTTGCATTGATCACTTATCTATTTGTGGGCTGTGGATTTTAATTTGCCTAAAGAACAGCCCTAAAGTTTCTGACAAAATGATACATTATCTTGTGTATCTTCTTACACACATGACTAACTTTCTTTTATACGTTTAATTAAGCTTAAATGGGATGGAACCCCCTTTCCTAATTGTTTCACCCTGTTCATCATGGAATGTTGTGTTTGGAGCAGGAATCACGGCCGTCCGATTTCACGTGCATCTGTTTTTCAACATTGAGGCGAAACCTGAAGGGAAATTTTATGATTTCACTGCCAGGGCACATAGCGTGGGAGAGAGAGAGAGATCTGTCTCTCTTTCCCCTGCTTTCTCTCCCCGTGTCGCTCTGTTCTCTAGGCCTACATGTGTTTTCCAATTCAAATAAGCATGTATACATGCCTCGACCCAATAAGGCACATGTTAAAGTTATGATACAGGCGCACTATGAACACTCTTATGAAGACGTTAAAAGCACAAAATGTAATATCTATATTGGTTGCTTGAATTAGATCTCAGACAACGTGCATATATTTAATGTTCACAATTAGCCTATTAAAAACTGCCCTGACCGTCCCGTGCAATGCATGTCTGACAAAGTGTGCCGCATATAACATATATGCATATAGGCCTATGCATGATATGGGCATCAATTCCCCCCATTATAGCTAGGTTTACCAAAATTACAATAACTAGATAACAAGGTTTTACTCGCAACTGTGACATGACTAAACAGGTGTATACGTGTGTGAGACACACAGAGAGAGAGAGAGAGAGAGAGAGAGAGAGAGAGAGAGAGGTCTACTGGACGCATTTGGATACACAAGAGAATATAAACTATTTTGGCTGCATTCGTGTGTTCTGCACTAGCCGTCATGATCTTATTCTTCCGAGGAAAACGTGTATGTCAAGAGCAGACAGTGATTGATTAATGACGGACAGGTACCAGACTAGTTACCTAATTGTAATAAATCGTGCGTTTTAAATCCATTACGCTCAGTCATGTTTTAGCGTGCATCCCACGTGTAGGCTATCTCAAGGAATCGCTGTCTGGCTGTCGTCCATGACGAAGAATGTTCAAATGTGTTAGGCAGACCAAATCTTTCTCATCTGTCCAACAACATACCCAAGGGCTAAAATTTAGGACGTGAAGAGCAGCACTGCGCGAGGGAACTGACAGGTATTCGGCTCTCCCATTAATAGACCACAGATATTTGCCAAATGTGTGAAAATATTTTCGATAGAAATCGGAAGACTGGCGCAACTTTAAAAGTAGCCTAAGCGTTATGACGTTCTGTATAACAATTGTGACAAATAGCCTACAATGAACTGATCAATGCGCGCGCTTTTATTTAATGCTGTATGCTATAGCAAAAAGCAGCTTTTTTTTGCCTCATAAAATCAACCTTTTTTAGGCTTTTGCCAGTCAAGTAGGCTATTCATCTTCAACTGTAACAGCTTTAATTGTAAAAATGCTGCCTTCTTTTAGGCTACAGGCCTATAGTTTATTTCCACACATTGTTTTGTGTGTGTGTGTGTGTGTGTGTGTGTGTGTGTGTATATATATATATATATATATATATATATATATATATATATATATATATATATATATATATATATATATATATATATATATATATATATATATGTTTTGCCTTTTTGATGAACATATTTGTTGTTTAGGCAACTAATTATCAATCCAATTAACAGTCAAGGCTGCATCAACAATGTCTTTTCGCATAAACAAAGCTGTTCCGCGTATTTCTCTTTGACTGAGTGATAACGTAGAAGCTGGGTTCGATTCATTTCAAAGCTTCTGGTGAAACAGGAAAAGACTTAGCAGCTCTCCTACAACCCCTGGTGTGAATTTATGGAAAGAGCAAAGCAAATTGTGGAAACTCTATCCAGGGTCCTATATAGCCTACGTGTTGCTGAAGATACGGCCACTGAACATGTCTGAATTTTCCTCTCCCATTCTGAAAAAGTGAGCTGATCAAACTCACAGAATGCACAAGCGTCCATTCATTTATAGTGTGCGATGAACTATGTTTGATTAGCTGTGCAATGAAGCAAAGGACAATTGCAAATCATACGAAGAGCATGATCACGATCGAAAAAAAGAAATGTATTTTTATTGAATACTTATGGAACAAAATTTGTGTGAAAATAAATAATATTAAAATTTCCGATTTTATATATATATATATATATATATATATATATATATATATATATATATATATATATATGTGTATGTGTGTGTAGATATAAGTAAGTGTGTGTGTGTGTGTGTGTGTATAAAAAATAAAATAAAAATGGAAATAAAAAAATAAGGTAACAAGGGGGCTTTTACACCACACGGGAAAATGCCAGAAGGGGTTCAGTGATATGATGTAGATATAGGGGCAATATTTAGAGTGCAAAATTTGCCACCTAATGCAAATAACCTTGAGACAGCAAGATGCTTTTTAGTAACAAATTAAAATAATGCATATTTAAAATAACCACTTCAGAAAAGTGTGCACCATTTTCAATCTTATTTACCGTCTCATAACATCTCATGTATTCTACTTAATTAATCTCCATTGTGATTGGATCAGTCAATGTGAGGCCACGTTGAAATGTTTTCATAACAAATCTATTTATATTTATAATTTGCAGTGCATATAGTGTCAGACAGGTGTTAAGGAAAGTGCTGAGAGTGTTTTTGTTGCTACTTAAGGTTTTAGGAGAAAATCAAATCAAATCTGCCTTTTATCCCAAGGGTCCTTTGACTCTATTGTACCCAAAGCTAGGCCAATATCAAACACTCCCTGCTCGAAATCCGCACCTCTCGTCTCTGCCTCCCCGCGACAGCCGTGAATATCTCCACACCCTCATCACTTTCCCGACTTACAGTGTTACGCATCGCACTCAGATAGGCTACATTGCCACTTCTCTGTAACCGGAGATTCAATTAATCAGGAGATCAATTAATGTGCATACGTTTTTAACAGTGTTCTCAGTTTTCCCCCGGGGCACGTCACAACATGTCTGGAATGATCGCGAGCCGCACACAGGACCCCGGGAATGCGCCACAGCGGAGAAGGTTTCCAGTGTTGGCAGCTCGCTCATCACCTCTCGTGTTGTAGAGGCAGGCACCTGGTGACGTTTCAGAGCAAAATGCATTAAACACAATTTTTTTAAAAGCCTACTTATAAAAACATAGAAACCCCCAAAACAATGGCGATACATTTGGTGATAAGAGTGAGGGTGAGAGGCAGAAAACGGAAGAGAGGAGATTTTACCTATCACCCTCAGTGCGCTTTCTTTGACCTTCATGTCCCTTGGGAGTCCTCATATTTCAGGCAATGGCTAATTGAGCCTGGTGACTACTCTCATGAATCTCTCAGTGCTCTTCTCTTCTCTGGGCCTTATATGCATCCCTGCTGACTTTGCTGTCAATGTCAAAGTCTTGTTAGAACATCATCAATCATCAACACTTAAGAATATTTGTAGAACTATGAGGGAACACACAGAGAAAAGAGACACACAGAGAGTGAGAAAGTAGTGTTGAACAAATGTTTAGGATACACTGGTGTGTTCATATGTTTGTTTATGATGCACTGCCAACAGTTCAACAACTGATATCTACTTGAAGCATTGACTGAACACTGGGGATGTTACTACTGTTTAACCTATATGCCTGCTTCTTCTTAACCCAGAAGTTGTCAGGGCTCTAAATCACTCTGTCTTAGATAGAGTGAATGCATTGTTTCTCATGTCTGCAGGCGAGCTTTTGCATCTTTCTGTGGTGTCAAACAGATAAATAAACATGCTATGTCCTCAGGCCAAGGAGAGGAGGACAGAGACAGATATTCATGGGTGCCAGTAGACAGGAGGGATCAGGATGACTCTGTATTGCCAAAGGAAGTGGCTGTATGAAGGCTTGAAGGAGTTGAACACGCATTTCTCACATTCAAACTATAAATCTGCCACTTTATTTTATCATCTAATCTTAGTATAGATCTCCTCATTTCTCTGTCCTTCTCACTTTCACCTCCATTTTCTCCCTCTCTTTCCCACACATACACACACAGATTTTTTTTAAGAGCTATTTTCAGTCTCAAACTGACACAGGTTTATTTGGAATTTATATTCAGGGACAGTGTTGGGTGGTAAAGAGTTCATGTAATCTGGATTATGTCATCAGATTATCAAGAATCAAACACTTGTAATTATATTCTATTACATTTTACAATAGCCCTGTTCCCACATGCATCCAGGTAAATTACAGGAAATTTGTTGGGTTGCCTTTACTGCTAAATGGACCACATGTGCTATTCACACATACCGTCAATATGAAAATTGATAGGAAATGAAACAAAATCTCAGTAAGGGAAATGGCCAGCTCACAATTTACCAGTATTTTCAAAAAGGTTTTGTTCACACATTACCTCTAACTTAAAAATGCAATAATTTTCCTGGAAAAGGCTGTATATGTGAAAGAGGCTAATGTGTGTTATTATACTGCAGTTACTTTTTTGGATTACAAGATTACATTTTTTATTAAAACACATGCTTTGTTTAGTAAAAACGCATGATGAAAAACTAATATTCCAGCGGTGCCAGTCACTTCTTATGCACCATTGAAATGTACGTCTGCCCATGCCTCAGGATGCCAGAAAAAGGGGGCAAAAGCAGGTTGTAAAGCGAGTTGTTTTTAGCTGTACAGATCTAACCAGATAAAGGGAGGATCCCTGCTGACAAATAGACACTAATTGGCTGGATTATGTGTGTAAAAGTGTTATGTGTGTAAAAAGACTTAGAACCTTCAGAATGAGAGTAATGATCTGGATGTTTGTAATTGTGGCACAGGTGGTGTGGTCTGAGAAAATCAATATTGCAATGCTCTCGCCTGTTTGGACATCACTCAAATGTCATGTATATCCATCAATATCCTGTGAAGTTTTATTATGGGATCTCTTGTAAAATTAGCTGTTTTGTCTTTCTCTTTCTTCTACCCTGCTGTTACAGGCTTGATGACACCATGTCCAGATATCACTCCCCTCCTTTCCAGACCCTGTCCTTCCTCCACCTCTTCCTCTTCACCCTCTTCCCAATCTCCCTTCTTTCTCCTCTCCTTTCTCAGTCTCCTCTAAGTTGGACCTCTCCTCATGACCCCTGCTACCATTTGGATGGCCGCCCACGCCACTGTCTGTCTGAATTCATCAATACTGCCTACGGGGTGCCTGTGACCATGGAAGATCTCCAGCAAGGACCCAAGACGAATATCAGCACATTAACAGACCTTCATAACCCCCACAATCTGACATGCTGGACAGCTGCCAAAGGCTTGAGTGGCAGGGATTGGACTTTCACAGTTCCCCTGGGAAGACGCTTTGAAATCACTTACATTAGTCTTCAGTTTTGTCAACAGGTGGAGGCCTTGGAGTCTTTCTCCATCTCCATCTCGAAGTCAATGGACTTTGGCCGGACCTGGCGTCCCCTACAGTTTTATTCCAGTGACTGCATGGGAAAATTCAGCCTTCCAGCCCAGTCTATTGCTCTGACAAGGCACCAAGAGACAGAGCCGCTGTGTTCAGATCCAAGACCTTTGCAGAAGCACCGTGGAAGTGTTGTGCTAGCTTTCTCAACCTTGGACGGACGTCCTTCCTCACCAGATTTTGATTACAGTCCAGGGCTTCAAGACTGGGTTACTGCTACGGACATAAAGATAGTGTTTCACCAATCAATGGATAAAATGAAAAACCAAGAAGAGAAACTGAATGAGGTGGGACGTGCCTTAAGATGGAGGGCAGGGGGAGAAAGGGGGGACACAGTTCTTAGGTTTGGGGAGACAGACACAGGGACTAAGACATCAGAAATTGGGCGAAGAAGTCAAGAAAAAAAGAAAGAGAAATTCACTCTGAGAAATCGGAATAAAAAAACTGTGCAGCAAAGTAGTCACAATGTTACTCGAAAGGAGATGGGGTCTCAAGGTAGAGAGGAAAGAGGTAGGGGGAGGAGCCACAAGAAGGAAAGTTGGAAGCCGTGCCAGGGTGGCACATGTGATTGGTTGGTAAATATCCAGCAGCCGGGCTCTAAAGGGCGAGAGTTGAGGAGAAGAAGAAACAATGGAGGGGGAGAGAGGTCCCATTCTAAATCAAGAAAAAAGACCCTGCATCACCTCTCGCCTTCTGCCCTTTACACTCCATCTAAACCCCCTCTCGCCCTTTCAGACCTGCAGGTTGGAGGCAGGTGCAAGTGCAATGGCCATGCCTCCCGCTGTCGTCGTGATAACCAGGGACGTGCAGTGTGTCAGTGTGAGCATCACACATCTGGACCGGACTGTGATGTGTGTGAGAAATTTTTTTGTGATCGCCCATGGCAACGGGCAACACCCAGCCAACCACACCCGTGCGTCCGTGAGTTATAAGTGTGTGTCCGTTGGTCTTTTTGTGCTTGGATGTCAATTTTATATAGAATTAGAATAACTCTGCACAATATTGTTACAATTTTATGTTAATGCATTTTCAACATCTGCATTACCTGATCAATTAAAATGCCAAAATATTTTCTATTTTTTTTATCTTTGTCTTTTCACTCCCCTTTCTTCCCCACCCCCTGTTTTTCAATCCTCTTCCTGCCCTCATCTTTTCTTTTCCTCTCAGCATGTGAATGTAATGGTCACTCTACTAAGTGTAGATTCAGTATGGCTGTGTATCAACAGTCTGGCCGAGTCAGTGGAGGCATTTGTTTGAAGTGCCGGCACCACACCATGGGACACCACTGCCAGTTCTGCCAAAGTGGATACACACGTGACCACAGCAAACCACTCAGCCACCGCAAGGCCTGCCAATGTCAGTAACAATTCATGTGTCTGTATGTTGTGTGTGGAAATCATATTTCAAGATATGCCCAGTTTAAGCTGGCATGTAATTGTGTGAATCATTCTTCCTGTTCCACAAATGGAGGAAAAACATGTTTTCTTTTGGCCATGCCATCTGTGGGGTCTGAGGTGTGTGGCTGTGAAAGGCGGCATAGACTGTGTCTATGTTATGGCTACACTATGAGTGTTGGAATGTGCATTGACACTTGCCCTTTGACTGCTTTCATGTCTATGGCATGCTAACAGAGCATTTTAGTCAATGTCCCAATATAACATCAGTTTGCACTGCATGCTTGAGCATATGTCACATATATCAACATGTTTACATATAATTTAATGTACAACCTAAAAGTAAAATGTATACAAAATCTAAATTATGTTCTGAAAATAATCACAAAACCTGCACTAACACCTACATGTTTAAATTAAGTTCAATGGAATTATCTTTAAAAATTGGAAACTGAAAGATTTAAAACCTGTTAATGTTGAAACAGACCTGACTTTTTTAAGAGTGTATAAATGTTTGTAGGATGTTTGGACCTTTGTTTGGATGAACAAGGATTGAGCAAAAGCAGAGAAGCATAGCTCTCCTCTCTATGGTCTTCCTGCCATCCCACATATGTTTTATGGGGGAAATGTTGCTCAGAGGTCAAAAAGACTTGAATTAGGGTTCTGTGTATTATTAAATCATGTTAGACCTCCGCTAATGGACACTTTGCTCAGACTGGGATGACATTTCCAACTTATTTTGCAGTTTAAATCTAGCAAAAGTTTTAACATATATATTCTTTTTTTATTTTTTAGTGTTATAACATCTTAGTTATAACATTATATTTTGAATTATATTACTCTGACATAAAAAATAAGAAATAAGTCACCACTGCTGCAATGGGGGTTCAAATACATCTACATTTGGCATCTTTTTCTGTTCTGACTGCCATAATCCACCAATCTCTATTTTATTTTACTTTTAACCTCTAATGGAAAGTCGTGGAAATGCAATATGCATTTTTATTTTGCTGTTTTGCTTTCAACTTTAACACTTCTTGTTCCTTCTTCACTGCTCTTGTCCCTAACCGTCATTTCCGCTGGCTCAGAAAAACCTGCTCACCCCCCCCTCAACACTTTTGACAGTTTCCACCTTGGGGCGTGTAATAAGCCAGTGAGTTTTGCCTCTCATTGTTTTCAGCAATGAGAGCAATAATATCATCTTATATATGCACAATTACACTTGGAAAGATGCCAGCTTAGATTTTGAATGCCCACAATGCACAAAAAGTATTGATTTATTACACCTTTGCTTACCCAGCCAAACTGTTACCACAATGAATGTGTGCAATCATCATTTGAAGTCTGTTTGAATTCAGAAATGTACATGATGATGTGATTAAAGCATTGAATCCACACGAAACTCCAGCATTAAAGGCATTGTGACAGACGTCAATGCTTTTAGATCACAGTGATTGGCTGGCGCCAGCATTTTTCGTTCCTCATTTGCATAAAGCAGAGGATTTTGAACTTTTTCGACACCTCGACTGCCCTCAATGCTTACTCCTCTCCTCTGTCAATCGACTTCCAAAGGAATTAATAGAAAATGCTCAAAGCGCGCCAGTGAAACGTATGTAACTAATCTTTAATCATGTGCCTCTCACTTCATCTCATCCTTGTCTCTCTCTCTCTCTCTCTCTCTCTCTCTCTCTCTCTCTCTCTTCCCAGCTTGCCAGTGCCATCCAGTGGGTTCAGTGGGCCATTGGTGCAACCAGTCCACAGGGCAGTGTTTGTGTAGAGAAGGGGTCATAGGGCAAAGGTGTAACCGTTGTGCCCCTGGGTACAAACAAGGCCAGTCTCCCCTCCGACCATGCATCCGTGAGTATTACAGCTTTGATTATTTGAATAATAGTAAGTAGAGTTGCTTGCCAAAACAACAACTGGCAACTGTTATATGCCATTTAGTTTTTTCTAACTTATTGTTTTACATTGACTGCTCTTGACCCAGTTCAACCAAATTGCTTAATTTGTTTAATCTTGAACTCAGTATCATTGTCCCATTGCATCATAGTCATACTACTGTTTGTTTACTAAGGATTTAGTAGAAGCCTCTCACTGAAACTCTGACACCTTCCCCTCATTCCTGTGAATAACTTGTTCCATACAAAGTCCAAAAACGTCTCGGGTGGTGTCTCTTGGCTTTCATCACTGTTGCAATCAGCTTTCCTGGATTTCCGGGTGCCTCAATCATGATTGTACTTTTTGGAGTTTCAGTATGTGATAATCCATTGAGTCTGCTGCATTTTTATATCTCAGAGTTCACATAACAGCTCAAGCCACAGGGACCAAGACCGTTTTACATTTCTACTCAGGTGACACTGTACGGAGAGTGGCACCTGTTGTGGTGTACAACCAGCCGTTAGTGTCCCACCCAGCTTGACAGACGCATAATTCTTCATGGGTTACAGCTCAGTGATAGAAGAGCTTGTTTGTTGTTCTACATGGATGGACTCAACATGGATATTTATAGCGTGAGGTCCCATCTTTCCTCCACCAAATACGAGCCGCAGCTAAAAACATAACCAGCACCAAAGGACCGTTTGCAACCTCTGACGGAGCAGGAAATGCAGCTCTCATTTTTCACAGGGAAAGTTAACCAGACATCAGATATTATTAGGATAGCACATAGATTTATTGGGGGTCTTTCTTTTGGATAACATAGAACAGGAAGCCTCATTTTATCCATAATAAACTCTATATAACATATTTTGCAACAAGGCCTACATTGGCAACCTCTGCTAATAAATGTGAATCATGACTGAGGCTAACATTCTGCTAAACATCTCTTTTGTATTTCGTAATTTTTTTAAATTAAATTAATGCGGAATTGAAACAACAAGAGTGAGGAAATTATGACATTTTCAGTTATTGGGTAAATCATCCCTTTACCACCCAGAAACCCCTCAATTAAACCTGTATGTTTTTTAATTAAGCATTTGAAGCATCAGGCCCTTGACGTTTGATGTGAGTTATAGCAGAGTGAGTTTAGAGTTTGGGGGTGGGAAGAGGATAAGGTGTCAGTGCCCCAGTTGTGTCAGAGATGTGGGCAGAAGCACAGAACACATGGGTAATATATGGTTGACCCAGCACTGCAGACCA
Source organism: Xyrauchen texanus (assembly GCF_025860055.1). Classification (NCBI taxonomy): domain Eukaryota; kingdom Metazoa; phylum Chordata; class Actinopteri; order Cypriniformes; family Catostomidae; genus Xyrauchen; species Xyrauchen texanus. The sequence goes on along the minus strand of NW_026266647.1, from coordinate 3,050 downwards.
TCATGGGCAGTATGTGCATATATCTGACAGAGAGAGTACTAATAAGTGGCCCTATTGACCTTTAAGAAGACCACACACACATGCACAAAATTGTCTGGACTCACACTGACAAACATAAACCAGTTTTTAACACAAGAACTCCACATGCACAAGGAAACAATGGGGTGAGCTGCAGTCATAGTACACATGTCCTCATTTTCCCATCCAAAAACATACACACACACTTACAAATGGCAAGTATGCCCTAATGAGCCACCACAGGGATTAGACCGTCACCCACAGTGGAGGTGTGAAAAAGAGGAAGGACAAAATGAAAGGCACACAAATAAACTTGTCACTGCTTGCTGTAATTTAATAAGAACCCCCTTCCCGTTTCTCTCTGTCTGTTGTTCATTCAGGTATTCAGGAGGTTGCACCACCCACCCCAGTTTACCAGCCTCAGTACAGCATTGGTAAGGCTAATGGTACAATGGTTGCCTTGTTCTCATGTGAATAATCTTTGGATGTCTTCCTTTATCTTTCATTTGTTTAGTTTTATTTTTACTATTAATTTTTTTTCTGATAAATGTTCAGGTTTAACTTTCAATGTCATATGCCATAGTTTAACTTTGATCAAAAGTAGGACTCTGAAATGCCTTGAAAGCATTGATTCATTAACTATGTTTTACTGCCCTCTTGTGGATCAGATATGTGCTGTTGCATTTGAGGTTAAACTTTACAAACTTTAGCAATATAAACTTTCAGGATTATATTGCTAAAAGGGAATCTAAATGTGTTTTTGTGGAAATCAAAATGATGCCACAAATGTTGTCGATTGAGCTTAAATGTTTTGAACCCAGAATATTCCTTAATAGATTTTTTTTGTTTTGTCTGCCAAATAGCAATTGTAATGATGCTCAGGTTTACAGGGTGATTGCTGTCCCAGTCAAAAGCTGGATTTTGATTCATCCTTTTGAATCTATTCAAAAGGACAAAAAAAACAAACAAAAACAAAAAAGAAATAAAGGAATAGTTCACCCCAAAATAACAAGCCTCTCATGATTTACTCACCCTCATGCCATCCCTGATGTGTCGGACTTTATTTGATCTGTTGAACACAAATTCAGATTTCTAGAAGAACATTTCAGCTCTGTAGGCCCATAGAGTGCAAGTAAATGGGTGCCAACATTTTGAAGCTCCAAAATCCACATAAGGGTAACATAAAAGTACTCCAGACAACTCCAGTGGTTAAATCCATGTCTTCTGAAGCAATATGATAGCTGTGGGTGAGAAACAGAACAATATTTTTATTTTTTTTTACTATACATTTTCCTCCCTGCTCAGTCAATCTCCACTTTAACTTTCACTTTTCCATTCTTCTTCTGTTTTTGGCAATTCACAGTCTGAATGCATTTCACCCCCTACTGGGCAGAGAGGAGAATTTATGATAAAAATTACTTATATTGATGACTGTCTATTGAATATTGATCTGTTTCTCAACCATACATATCATATCATGTTTGAACACATGGATTTAACCAATTGAGTCACATGTAATACTTTTTACTTTTGCTCCCTTTATATGGATTTTGGAGCTTAAATTTTGGCACCCATTTAGAAAGTCATACACATCTGGGATGCCAGGAGGGTGAGTAGATCATGAGAGAATTTTCATTTTTATGTGAACTATTCCTTTAATTCAGATTTGTTCACTGATTCTTTCATTGACCATTTCTGCAAATTATGCCTTTTCACTAGTGGATGGCAACAAATTAGCGTCTTTTACGTCATTGAATTGAACCAAAAGCACAGTCATTCACAACTGAAACAAGTCTAATGATCCTTTATTTAAAAAACTATTTTAACAAAATTTAAACAAATTAAAATATAGCCTTTAGACTTAAATGTCCGACTGATTTAGAGAAGGCCTTATTGGCTTGCATTGAGCCTTTAAAAGCAGGACAAAGAAACACAAATGGAATTTGCATGTCTGCAAGTTAAAGCAACATAAATGTTTTCGCCACAAATAACAATAAAGCAGGTCTTATTTTGTCGAATGCTGAGCTTGACTTTTACAAACACAGAAAAAGTTCACGAAAAATGTAAATATCTAGTCACACTATGTACCAAAGCACAATATTTCAGTTAAGAATTCATGTAATTTTTAACTGTATGGTCTTCAGTCATTTTTACACATTCTTAAATTGGAGATTCTGTTTTGTGCCTATACCTATAACATTGTCTCCTTGCTGGACCTGATTGACATATGTGTTGAACTGAACAAACAACATGCCTTCTTCTCTCGTTCAGTCAGTCAGCAGATCCTGACTGAGTAGCCTGCACTCAATTGCTATTGGCTCACACAGTTGTCAGTCTTAACAGGCATGGAAAGTCTTGTGCTACAAACTCCTTTGCTTTGAAAGGGAGAGACTTAAGTGAATGCAAAATATGAGTCAGTGTCTGGAAGTGAAAGGGAACAATTAGTTCACTTTAAAGATTTGTTCACTAATGAAACATCACTACTTCAAGTCCGGTCCCTGGATATAGCTAAGGTTCCTCCATTAATAAAAGTCAATAAGTAGTGAAACATTGATATATAAACCAATGGGAAGAGAGAAAGGACATATCCAAGTTATAGAGGAGAACTAAACGTGCCAGAGCCAATAGCAGGTGGGAACAGACTCCCCCCTTGATGATTTATGTATGCCACCAAGCAGTACTGTCCGTGCAGATCAACACGTCTGTCCAAAAAGCTCTTAGAGCAGGAACACTACAAGTAGTTCTAGTGCTATTGATGTACTACGTAATTTGCACACATGTCCAGGTGCTGAACGCTGGACCACCATTGCACAGGGCATCCCAGCCTGAGTTGGACTCGTCCATCGTGACATCTGACCACTTGGCCGAGCACAACGGCCATCTTGTAGAACGAGATAGTTAGTGCAGCTAGAGAACACTTAGATCTGTTTCTGTGTAACCATCTTGAATGGAGACTTCCTGAGTGTCCGGTTCAAGTGTCTCAAGTCAAGAATGGGCCACAGCTGACCATTCTTTTTAGTGACCAGAAAAAG
>NW_026266646.1:0-25000 GCF_025860055.1 Xyrauchen texanus | reverse complement strand
TTCTCTCCCAAAAATCTATTTTTGTCCTTGTTCTCTTACTCCACTCGGACAGAGAATGTTTTATTAAAATGGAGAAAAAACAGAGCTGGAGCAATGAGTTCAAGCTTATTGGAACTGAAACACTCACACAAGGGCACAAACATACACACATACAGGGTAGCCAGGGAGGGAAGCCATGAACAAAAGGATCATTTATTATATGCAGAAAAAGAGGGCTTGTGGTTGTAAACACATTGGACCAGTGCAGTGTTGGCCCCTTCTCAACATTCACAGCCAGCTCACTGCATCACCCCCTCACAAGTGCCGATGCCATGCTGTCCACTAACTGCAAAAAGCTTACTCGTCCACACATTGCTGCAAAAATAAGCCAATATCACTCTCTCTTTTTCTTTAACTTTCTGACCATTTATGCACTCCTAATAATCTGATTTAGGATCAGGCTCCTTTTTCAGATCTGGATCAATTAAAAAAAAAACTGAGAAACCACACCTCTGCAAGATGTATGTTATTACTCAAATTACTTTTTTGATAACATAAACAGAACACATGCACTTTTATTTGCCATCTCTGTCACAATTTGCCCAAAAGATCAAGATAATTTGTGACATCCCATCACTAAAACACAAATGTAGCCACAAACCCTTACGTACATTTAAAGACTTCCATACAGAACTCAAATTTATACAGACTGTAATTCAAACAGAAAGAAAAGTCTGTATTCAGCCATTTACCCTGTAATTGTAAGCCTTTTATATACATAAATATTGAGAACTCTTTAATGTTTTGGGTCTTAGATAAACACTGGAAATTTCTAAAATACATTTAAAAGGGTAAATCAAATTTAGTAGCCCATGTAATGACAGAGGCGGCAGACAAAACCAATGGTTATGACATTTTCAAAAGGGAACTTTCCATGGCCATCTGATCAGAACTGTTGCCATTGTAATGCTAGGCAGACAGGTGGCTCCTGTATCTAGAGGCACCAGTTGGAGATGAATAAAGAACAAAAGTGAACCATGGCCTCATAAAGTTTTGTTATGGAACAGACTGTGCCCTGTTTACAGAGTTTTATCACAACCTGTTATTGACTAAAATGGAGCATCTGAAAAGCTGAGATGTTAGCCTATAAGCAGCCACACATATGTTTAAAAGAAAAACACACACAAAAAGAAACCAATTACATGATTCTGCCACCTTAATATGGTTGTTAATATAATGAGGTGCTTATAAAAGATGAAGAATCAGCTGTGTTGAAGATATGCAACAACCTTGTGATGTACGAATCTGGAAATCCAGGATTTAATACTGTTTGAGACTAATACCATTTGAGATTAAATATTATCTTACCTGTACTATCTTTACTGCTGCTGCTGCCTTGGTGTGTCCTTAGCTCTTCTGACTTGTAGAAGTCAATGCTAGCATACGTGTTCAGACTTGAAGTACTACTGACTGAACCTCCAGTTCCTACAGAACCCCCTGCAGCTCCTCCACCTAGCACAGAAGAAAAGAGGCGGCCAGCAGGTGTGTGGACTGCTGCTTGCCCTTCTGTGACAGCATGGGGACTCTCCTTGTTAGCCAGGTCCAAGTCTATGTAATTAAGGCCCTGCTCGATGGAGGATGTCTGTGAAGTAGATAAGTTGGGTACCCCAGGGTTGATGTACTGAGATGAGATGTCAGCTGAGCCACTGTTCCCCCATAGCATACCATCAAAACCAATTCGACGGGCAATAGTTTGGGTGTGTTCAGGGAATGCAGAGGAAGATAATGTTGACGGGCAAGGTGGCAGAGAGGAAGGGGCTTGAAACGTTTCAGAGCAATGGCGTCGACGACCTTGAGGATCTGCTCGGATTACCCTAGCTCCAAGGTCTGGATTTAGGACCTTGGTGAGAGGAAAGTCTAACCCCAGTCCCAAAGCTAGAGCTGGGATTACTGACTCTGGCTGATCTTTCATGGAGGCTTTGGGTGATGTAGAACTTGAAGTGTTGTCTGAGCCCAGGATAAAAGCCATCTTTGTGTAGTCACCACATGATGTGGGTGAGTTTTCAGAGAGTTGTACTGACACCGGCCTGTTTTTTTTATGTCCTTTCTCAACCTCTGCCTTGTCCTCATTTAGGGGTGTTGACCTATGATCATCACAAGCTTTAAGGGCTGCAGCAGGTGTAAGAGGAGGGGTGGGGAATGGGGGAAACCCCAGTGCTGTTAGTGAAATGGGAGAGGGGGAAGGTGAGGCTCCCAGCTCCATGTTAACATACTCAGATGCAGCTGATGGGGGGATCAGAGTAGAGGAGCTATGGGAGAGTGTTAAGAACCCATCAACACAAGAGGTTGGCCTGGGTGAGGGAAGGTGGGCATTGGATGGAAGGGAAGCATCTTGCCGAAATCCTCTGATACCATTGTCTCCTACCTTAATGTTCCTCTCACCCTTAAATTCAATGCTTACATACTCCCCAGGACTTTTAGGTTCAGGAGCAAGGGGTGTCTCACGGACCCTCGGTAGAGTGTTGGCTTTTGAGATATCAACAAACAGGCTAAGAGGTCGGTTCCTTTTGCCAGGGTGACCTTGCTTTACCCCCCTAGACCCTTGTCTTTGTTGCAAGGGCAGTTGTTCAATATCCTTCGCAATAGCTTCTGCTGCTCCTCCTGTTACTTTGATAGCTTTTTCTTCGCTTTCACCCAGGTTTTCATTGCTGGCTGAGCTAGAAGAGTATGAGATGGAGGAAAGGGAAAGATGTTGGCCAATAGGGGATTCTTGATGCTTGGACTTGCTAATACTAAACCCCCTACCTCCACCCAGACCTCTACCACCATTAACAAGATGCTTTCCTCTTCCTGGCAATTCCTCAAAATGTGTTGAAGTACTATGTTTGTAGGAGCGTGGTAGAGAATAGTAAGAATATACCATCTTGGGTTGAGGCTGCTGAGGATAAGCGTCAGATGATGTGAGGGGCTCCTGTGGTGGTGGGGTACTATTGGCAGAACGGGCACTAATAGGTGACATATTCATATAGTCACTGCCAGTACGGCTGTCAGCGCTGCTACTGCCAACCCAGGGGGTAGGCACCCCTCGTTGGTCTGGTGAACAGCTACTATTGGGAGACATCATCATGTAACCATCTATGCCAGATGGTGGTGGACAGATCTGCTGGGGGGGTGAAATACTGTTATTGGGGGTCATTGCCATATAGTCATCCGCAGGCTTTGAGTCTGGATCTGAAACTGCTACTGAGAGGGAGTGAGAAAGGGATACTGGGAGAGCTATCACTCCTGGCAACATGGACATATATCCATTATCCACAGTGCCATTACTTCCTCCAATGACAGCAGGGCCAACTGTTCCACTGCTACCAGCATCACCTTTGAGCTCAGCAGATACTTCTAGGTACCCTGTTCCACTTGCTGTTGTTCCAGAATCCTGCCTTGAACCAAAAGGTTCTCGGCTGGTGGTGCAAGTCATAATTGCATAATTATCCTTTTCAACTGGTCCCTCTCCAGCTCGATGAAGTGGTGCAAATCTCTCTAAAGCCATAGGTGGGAGGGAGGCCCGTTTGCTCATTAGCCTGTGCTCCGCTTCACACTGTCTGCTAGAAGATCGTCTCAGAACCCTCCTAGTCTGTGGTAATGTATGTTGTGTTGACTGGGGTTTGGATGCCCCTCTTTGAGCCATAAGAATGTAGTTGGACACGTCTTCCCCAAGGGAATGCCCACCTGAGCTAACTGCAGACCCTGTCTGCACTGTTGGGATAAGCAGAGAGTGCTCACCAGGGCTAGAGCCATATTCATCTGAGGATCCATAGTCACTGAATGAGCCAGAGACAGAGGGCTGTCCGAGGGGTATTTGACTGTACACACTACCATTTCCACACCCACTACTATTTCCAATCCCACAAAAATCAGATTCCGAGCTGGAAGTCAGGATTGGTGCAGCTGAAGAAGCTGGAGTTGAGGTGGATCTCATTAAAGCATGCTGTGCCTTGACTGGGGTTGGAGCGCAAACAGATGTTGATCTCAATATAGGGGTATTTGAACATGACCCATTGGTGGTGGGACTTGAGCAGGATGTAGTCCCTCCTGTTGCTGCATCACCTCCGTCTTCAACTTTTCCACCATCACTGGATGCTCGAGTTCGGGGAAAGCTGTGCCGAGAATTTGGAGAGGTGCTATTGCTATTTCCACCTCCTCCTGTACTACCAGGTGGCTCAGTTCGTGGACGTCTTGTGAATCCAAACTGGCTGGGTGGAGGGTTGGGGTGATGGCGTCGGGATGGAACACTAATAGGATTTGACGCAGTGGCACCGCCTCCTGCAGCAGTTGACTGTGACTTGCTGCGCTGGCGGAATTCCTCACTCAAGGCCTTCATGGCTTCCAGCAAAGTCTCATGCATATTCTGTGCCACCACAGAATCTTCCACTTGCATCCAAAACTCTCCAGGGCCAGTTACTGCAGAGCGGCCCACCTCCACAAAGAAGAAGTTTTCAGAGTGACCACAACGTCTCACATTCATTAGCTGGAGCACAACAGCAGCTGCATCAGAGTTTAGCTTAACAAAGTTGACTGTCTTTTCAGTTAGGCATAGCCGGTAGATGCCAACCAAGTTCTTGGCTTGACCCAGACCTTTCGGCCAAACCTTCACCTGCCAGACCTCCTTAAAGGCAGGACCAGGAGTTGGTACTCCATAGTCTCCCCCATTCACACTGTCACATAGTGCTTTACCTGTAAAGAGAGAGAAAACAAGCATCTAAGTATGAGCTAAAAAGGATTCTGTAATTTTTTATAATGAACAACATAAACTGAATACGCTCCATTATGTAAGAACAAATTAATGTACAGTAAAAAACAAATCAGCTGATCATGGCATCTAACAAATCGCAATTCAAACACTTATCAGTGTGGTTTTATTGAAGTCCACCATTTATTCTTTGCTGCCTTTGTATTGCATGAATGCAAGCTGGACTTAACACTCTCCTCCATCCCAAGATCCACTACTTGTGTGGCAACTTTGCCTTTTAGTTTTCTCAACATCTGTCTTGTTTTCTGTATTCAATTTTGCACCTTGTACTTGATTTATGAACTTGATATACAGCATTTGAATTTCTTTTAAGTGTTCATTTAATCTATTGTGCAATCAAGATTGTATCAAGTGGCACTGTTAGAATGTTTTAAAATTGAACAATGTTGTAATAATTCTGCTGGATCTGTTCTGTTATAGCTGGGGGGTTTTATTCGCTGCATTCCCTGCTCTGTTCATGCATGGCCGCATGGATTTGCGTAAAATTTTCCCAGAACAGAGCCATACCGCCAACACCAACAGATTTCTTTAATTGTATATAAGTAAATAAAAGCATTCATCCAAGTAGTCAAGTCAAGTATGTTTTTGACTGAAGTGGTCCTGACTGAATTAGCAGTTATGTCATGTTTTTCAGCCTGTAACACTCAATAGATCAAAGAGTGTCAATGATTTTGTGACCTAAAAGATCATTTCAAAAACAGATTTATTTAATTATAGATATGTCTGAGTAAGTATAAAGCTTAGTTTTAAACTAGAAGTGGTTTGTTGCTCAAAGTGGATGCAAGAGGACAAAGGTCGGTGATAAAGCCTGAAGTCAATGGGTCATTGCTAATAGAACTGCAAACCAACACTTGTTACTGATATGAGATGCACTGCAAGTCAACAGCCAACAGTCAATATTCCACAATGTGTACACTATGTCCCAAGGAGTGCATAGATTATTATTTACACTGTGTTGATGACAGAGCTACATAAAAATTATGAGTTGCACTAGAGGTCTTCAGTTTGCAGAGTAAAACAAATATGACTGTAATACTCTACTTGGAAAGGAAATACACAGACACTTTACTGTGCCTTATGGGACATGTTTATTGCATGTGCACGTTGAGCAGTGGTGCAAATGCAGGTGATGAGCTTGTATAATTTACTGATCTCATTACCACATTATTTCCTTTCCTTTTCACATAACTATCACTGTCAATAATGAAAAGGCCAAATATTAAAATTTGAATAAAATAAGTATCTTGTTATGTCAGCCAAACTAGTTTATAAAGAAAATCTAGAACCAATAGTTTTTAAAAGTAGTTTGTGTCAGGAGCACCAACAAGCTTAGCCAAAACATACACTTAACTTCCCACCTGTATGTTCCAAATATGCAAACTGCTGAACAACACCCATGGGACCTCTCAGCCCAACACCACCCTTACAAGGATCTTGGCGTTTTGAACATTTGCACCTGCTGTTACTACCTTGCATACTTTGTGTGGGGCCCTGGGCAAATAAGAGACCATTGTGAAAACATCTATTGTGATGTACAGGTATTCAGATATAAAGATAAGAAAACATCTATCCAATATCATAGAAGTCTTTGATGGTTTCTAACAGAAATGCACAACCACTGGTTACCACTGTATGGGAACAATGTGTTGAGTTACTGTCCCATTAGCTTAACCTGGTATTGCTTAGGTGCCTTAAATTACTTAGTGATTTTTTTCCTACTGAGATATCATTCCATATTCAACACATCAACTTTCCTGCAGGCTATGTGCATCTGCATGAGCATTTAACAATTCCTTAGTTTGTTGTCTGAAAGGTAAGTTACAGAAAGACCTGAAGCACCTGTTTAATAAGAGCAAGTTACAGAGTGCAAATCAGCTGACAGATTGATGAGGTGTTCACTGTTAAAGACACAAGTGCTGGCAAAGACTTCCAATAAGTCCTAATAGGAAAAACTTTGTGCAAACACACAAGATGTTCATAATCCTGTAGGAACTTGCTATTTAAATCTGGGGGCTTTTCTTAGTCTGCTGCAGTTTGCAAAAAAAAAAAAAAAAAAATAACTGCTGGTGGAAATCTGAGGACAAACTCAACATTTTGAGCAATTATTTTAGTGGAGTACTGTACTTGTATTAACTGAGCTTGAGGTGTGTGTGCTTTTCATCTTTGTCCCTGTATGTTGATTTCAGACACACTAAAGAAGATCCGTGACGTTCTCGTGCTTGTATATGTATTCACTTTTTCAAATTTTCTTATCTGATGGTCGTTTACTTTGAAAGGCTCTTGTTTTAGTGCATATGTTGATTGACAGGTGAGGAGGGGTGCTTCAATGCTGTCCGTGATACGTCAGAATGCGTGCATTTGCTCAAATGCTATAATTTGGAAATATTTTACTTAAGTACTACATAGGAGCAAGTCATTGTACCCAGTGTCTCACTGTAAATTTGATCATTGCAATACTTCCAACACAAATGAAACAATTACAACCATATGTACAAAAAGCGCACCATAGCGTGCTTAAAAAAGGACACCCTGCTCTTGTCTGAACAACATTTCCGTTACCACTTCCAGAATATTTCTGTTGTGGTCACGATATTGTGTATGTTCCTTTTGTTCTTTCAGTTAAATGGATGTATGAACCATTTCATTCAAAGATGGTTTGCCCCACTCCATGTGTGTGTATTTGTGCTGCTCAGTGTGTGTTTAATTTTATGTGATGTAGATCCTACTGAATGTTTGTGTGAACTTAATTGAAGCTGGTAGCCTGCATTATATAGTCTGAGACAAAACCACACATTGCTTTTTAATGACTATCCATACTATCTACTAGGGTTGGGCGATGTCCCCTAAATTGGCAGTTGACGATGTTGACAGTAAAACATCGCGATGGACGATGATATCGTCGGTGGGGGGTATATAATTTCATCTAATTTTCAAAAATTATATGAAAAATTATAATTTCGTTATTTTACTAAACCAACTAATGACTCGTCGGTGCTTTATCAGTAGGTTGCACGACACGTAAAGCATTTTTTTTTTAGCTTTCACTTAAGAAGGGTTGTGCACTATTTATTTTAATATATCCATCCATCCATCCATCGTCAACCGCTTATCCTGTGTACAGGGTCGTGGGGGGCTGGAGCCTATCCCAGCTAACATTGGGCGAAAGGCGGGGGACACCCTGGACAGGTCGCCAGTCCATCGCAGTATTTTAATATATCTCTTTACATAAATACTATTTTCCACTTAAAAACTATAATTTCGTTATTTTACTCACTGATGAGCAAAAGGTCGAGGCAGAAATTACCATGTACCTGCAGGAAATGGCCAATGATGGGGAAGAGGACCCGCTGACTTGGTGGAAAACGAACGACAAAAGGTTTCCGTTCATTGCAAGATTAGCACGGAAATATCTGCGCATATGTGCTACCAGTACTCCATCAGAGCGGGTCTTCAGCACAGCGGGTAGTGTAGTTACTCCAATCCGCAGCTTATTAAAACCAGATAAAGTGAATATGTTGGTATTTCTGGCCAGAAACATCGAAATTTAAACATGGTCTATGGTGAAAGATATTAGACTTCTTTACCCATTTTTCGCCATCCGTTGCGGAGCTATTCGATTTTGCATATTATTTTTTAAACGTTCATTTGTGTAGTTCATATGACCACTTTACAATATTTCAATAACATAATTTATTTTGTAGCCTGTGCTGAAGTTAATTGTGCTGCTAATTATAAGTGAAATGTTAATGCCGAGTTACGGTCTGAGTGTTGTTCCCGTTTTCTTGTTCTTTATTTGTTGTTCTTCTATGTTTTAATAAATGTGTGTTATTCATATTTACCTTGTTTCTTTCATTTGATTTGACATTATGGATTTATAGCCAAGGAAATTTTTCTTTAAAAGTATTAACCAGACAAAAGTTATTTGACGTTCGCTGGTCTGGGTTTATCTTAAACTGCCGCTTCAGTGTATACAAGAGCTATGTGACAATGAGCAAGATTTTCTGAGACACTACAACTACTAATAATTAATTAATAAAGGCTATTTTCTTGTAGCCTACAACATAAAATATTTTAATCTAAATGTACAGTGTAAGACATGTAAAAAAAAAAGACAAGAAGCTAACAATGTCAAGATCAATACTTGTGCAGCCTGCCTGACACGGTATTTTCACAGACTAACACGTCACGTCTCTGGCATATACTACAGTATTTAAAATAGCATATATGCATTAGTTATATTCTCAATTTAATATACAGAGCAATCCCTGCAAAGTTTTTAGGTTAACTATAGAAGAGACTAGGATTAGTGAGTCACACTAGCAAGACTCGCAAAAGGGGGCGTGGCATCACGATGGTGGCCCTACATCGTGATGTTGGTCAGCCATCACGATGGACGATGATATCGTCCATCGGCACAACCCTACTATCTACTTTCATTCATACATCCAGTCTACATTTTAAAAAACATTTTACAATAAGGTTCCATTCTTGAACATTAGTTAATGCATTAGGTATCATGAACAAACTATTAACAATATATTTTTACAGCATTATTAATCTTTGTTCATATTAGTTAATAAAAAAAATGCATTAACTAATGTTAACAAATACAACTTTGATTTTGAAAATGTATTAGTAGGCTATATGTTTAAATGAACATTAACCAGGATAAATAAATGCTGTAAAAGTATTGCTCATTGTTAGTTAATGGTAACTAATTTTGTTAACTTGTGTTAACAAATGGAACCTTATTGTAAAGTGTAACCGAAACCTCACTGCCACAATGTTAATATGAACAAAAATTACCGTAACGCCTGTAGCATTACGCACACCAAAGCAGAACATAAGCAGCACATATTTTTTGGGATGTAACACTATTGTCAGATGTAAAATTACACCAAAACAAAATGAAATTATTTTCATTATATAGGCCTATAAGCAGAAATACAGTTTTATAATTTCAAACTACAGCATACAACAAGTTAAAGGCTTGAACATACAAAATAAAACATCAAGAGTTGCTTGCTGCTCAAGTTGTCCACACGCGTTGTTTCAGTGCTGCTCATGCTTTGCTTCGGTGTGCGGTCTGAAACAGGTGTAGTGCTTGCCTTAGCAACCACCACTAATATAAGACAAGCAGAGAGCAAAACTCAAGAGGGCAAAACAAGTTCTTAGAAAGTGAATATCATTTCACAACCATCTCTCATTCTTTGTAAGACTGCTTAACATGCTCATGACTAGCACTTACATAAAATCTATTTTACACAAGTACATAAGCTGGCCGTAGTCCCTGTACATTTGATCTTAGAACATAACATGCTCTCTGTCCTCAACTAATCCCTCCCTTTGATATTATGAAAAATAAATCAAATCTGGTCAGAGATCTATATTTTAGCTGCAACTTGCACAGGTTGACTGTGCTGGAATTAGGGCTGGGTATTGATACGGATTTATAGATTCGATTCGATTTGAATTCACAGGCTCTTAATTTCATTTACTGTGATAAACCATTTGGCCTTTGGTTTCATGAAAAAAAAATGACAAAATTAACCGGTTATAACCAGTTACCAGCATTTAAAAATAAAGTTTTCACTCTGGAACAATTGAAAATCACTTTGTTCCTGTTTTCTGTTGTGTTCTGCAAAAAACAAAAATTTCAATATAGTTTTTCATTCCTTGAAATGCTTTTAGTCCCTGTTTGCATATGTGAGTGATTTACTTGCATTATTGAGGATTATGCATAGAGTAAAGATTGATCTTGGGATTTAAGAATTGGTATCGAGATCGTTCAAAAGGTATCGAGATTGCGATGTATTGGAAAATCAGTATTTTTAACCAGCTCTAACAGGAATAGGTGGTGATGCACATGTTACTCTCAACAGCAACTGCCGGTTGATCTCATGAGAAAAGCATTTCACAGCACATCAACGATTATGAGGGCACTAGCATGACGTCTCTAAATACATGGCAGCATGAAGTCATGCATAAATCAACATTTTACTAAAGCATTCATGAGATTATGACAAACACATTAAGAGCAGGGAGAAAGAAAATAGCTGCTACTTTCAATGTGCCACACAAAATTCACCTTTGTTACATTTATTGTAAAAATGACAGATGCTTATTTCTACACACTAATAAAATGTACCTACAGATTCAGAGAACCTGCAAACTTAGATTAAACACACTCACACCCTTCCCCTAATACACAGAAAAGAAAACCGAATATTCATTTAAATCTAATAGCGGTGCTCTTGGTTTTCCACCGAGTCTGCATGACGCAGTAATCTACCTTAGCTCAAGATCAGATTAAGTATGCGATTAGCCCTTGCCCTGTTCTGTCTCCCCGCCATGGTGGAATTTCTCTTGTGCGCACACACGCACGCACGCACACACACACTGCATTTTCCACAACTGGCACAGATGCACTCACACAGACACATACAACACACAGACATACTGTTATCATCTGTTTATTGGGGCTGTAAGAACTTTTTTTGATTACTGAACATTATCAGTCTACTCTCAGCTGTCCTGATACTGACAAACAGGCCCAATAGACTCTGTAACACTGATAATTGTTCAGCACACACAAACTCCAAATGCTAAGAAAGTAGGTCACAAATAACAATGCAGTAATGTTTGGCAAGGTCAGCGGTGACAGTACATGGCATAAAACCATGAAGGGTAACTTCAAAGCAATAAAATCATTTTCTGCTTATTGTTTTGGGTCTGGTTAACCATCACTCAGCATATTCTAATTTCATAGTAAATTAGTCACACTTCATTTATTATGAACCATAAACTGCATTTAATGTGTTTAATGGAGTGGGTCGATCAGAGCAGTGTAGCTTAAGAAGATGTCAGCCATCATGCTCAGATTTAGCATTTTGAAGGAGGAGGACGGCATGTGTGTGTTACCTTACACCAGCAGAGGGATGAGGTGGGAGGGTTAGAGGGGGCTAGTGGGGAACAGGCACAGTTACATAAGTGTTTTCAGACACTGCATAATCAATAAAAATGAATAAATAAATAAATATACTGTATATCCACAAACTTGTAGGTGAATATTTGACTATTTGACTGTGAGTTTGAGATGGTGTATTATGTACCTACACTGAAAAAAATGTGGTAACATCTAAATTTAATCGAAAATATTTTTGACTCAAGTCAAAAATACTATTTAACACCAACATGAATACATTAGGTACACCAACAACATTTTAAGGGTTAGATCAGGTAGAAATAGTTCTTAAAAGGTAACTATTACAGGTTACCACTTTTTACAGTGTAACGTTTGAAGATGTAATTCTCTGTGAATTAAAATTTGGTTTATATAAGACAATTTTGCTGTGGTTTTTGAGAGGGTGATTCCTTATGTAGTTGTAATTATGAGCATAATGTGGTATATACAAATACTGGAAAATATGTTTGTATGTATAAACTTGACAAGTACTAAGTATTAAGGAAAAACTACACTGTAAAAGTTAGTTTACCTAAGTTTAATTGCTGTTAAAGGGGTGCCAAATTTACAGCTTGCACTTTTAAGTTCGTTTAACTTTTTCAGACACTTTAAATGTATCTAATGACGTAGAAAACAGAGTTGAAATTAAGGTAAAATTATCAAAATGATTGTGACACGTTCAATTAATGAAAACAAATATGTTTGTTTGATGCATTGCGTTGGGGCACTGACCACCCTGGTCAGGGTTTGTTTTTGCGATTACAACCAGCTGATAATCCCGCTTGTTACACAGCTACTAACCAAAGTACCACTTTTTATGCATCCTTTTACAAGACTTTTTGCAGTGTAATGTTTGAAGGTGTAATGATTTGATTTGAAATTTTCAGTTGTAATTATTTTATTAGCTTACTTGTAGAGATCACACAGTGATCTGAGAAGTCCAGTCCTGACTTTTCATTGTCCTGGTGTTAAAAGAAAAGCAGAACGTAAAAGTGAGTGGCAAAAACAGCTGCATGTGTGCATATGAAAGCCACTTGCAGGCAAGTGTCCCTGTCTGTCTCAAGTCACCCCTTAAAACATCTTTTCTTCACAAACAGGAGAATAACACACACATACGTAAATGCACATGTGTCCCCTACAAACACACAAACATCTCTAATAGAGTTCCTTTCACACATGTGCTGTCTGTTAGCACAGCACACTCTCACAGACACACACAAAAACACACAACTGCTGGCATGGTTAAACCATGGTCAGCGTTATCGCAAAGTTTCCAGATTCAATCCTTTGGTTTTCAGTTTCAGTGCCACATTGAAATGTATTTGTGGTTCTCACTTTGCCAAACCACAGCTGGAGAGATGAAATATGTAACAAGCGAGAGGAAGAGTCTGCTGTCTACACTGTCAACACAACAGACACTGACCAATGTGCACACCGACACACGTGCAGATTTCAGATATGATCCCTTTAAAGGATAGTTCACCAAAAAATTATCACTCTCTTATCATTTGCTTACCCTAATTCTATCTCAAACTCACTCTGTTTCCTTTCCTCTGGAGAACACAAGATACAATATTTTGAAGGATGTAGGTATGATGTGTTTAAGTCAATGGGGTCAAAATGTTCAATCTCCAAAAGGGACATAAAGGCAGAATCAAAATGACTTCTGAAGCAATACGGGTGCGAAGCAAACCAAGTTGAAGTCCTTATTTACTAAAAAATCTTGACATCTGTCTTGAAGCCTGCACTGTGTTCCAATCAGGCTGGATTTCAAGATTTATAGTAAATATGGACTTAAATTTTGGTGTATTTCTCACCCAAAGAGATCATATCTCCTCAGAAGACATGGATTCATATGGATTACTTTTATACTGCCTTTATGTCCTTTTGGAGCTCAATGTTTTGAACCTACATGAACATAAACATTTCATAGCCTACATCCATAAAAAAAATATATTTGTTTTGTTCCGTAGAAGAAAGTCATATGAGTTTGAGAAGAAATGAGGGGGAGTAAATAATGAGAATTATAATTATGAGGTGAACTATCCCTTCAAGTCTTGCACAATTTTCTCTCAGGCAGGGATGTCAAGGTTGTAGCTTACATCGCTTTTTATGACAAAACACAAATGTATATTTTATGGGGCCATTTTCTTCTTTGATTCACTGTAAACCCTTAACTATTTAGGGGTATGCTCGTTTTGTGTTAAAAATTCTACAAACTAGCCATTTTCACTCATAACAGATTATAAGAAAGCACTGCATTGTGGGTTAAGCCATGAGCACTGCAGTCCTTTCCAATACTCTTCTTGGTTTAAGAGGCAATTGTTTTATTTTACATGAATCAGTTCTCTTAGGGCTCATTCTAGAATACAATATTCAATATATATCTCTCTGTTCACGAAAAAATAACCCACCAACCTTTCTCTGACTCACAGCCCTCAGAGATCAACCACAAAACAAGACAATAGAAGTGCTTCTCACGGCACTCCTAATTAAATCAGGAAACAAGAAAATTAAGTCAGCTTTGGCACAAATTGTGTGTGTAATGAGAGAAATTCAGGCCAAAATCTGGCTAAATCTCTAAGCTAATTTGCTTTTTGTTCAGTTTATGTATCACTGATTGGAAGTGTTTACCATGAAGCAGCACGACTGGCTTTTTTTTCTACTATTGTGATTAACGCAGGATTTTCCTAGAAAATACGATTAAATGATTTTAATTAAATAAATATTATAAATGTTATATAACTATGTTTACATTTCTGGACAAAATCAGAGTGGTGTTTGCATGTGCAAAACTCGCCACCATGACGGGAGGGTGTTTTGGGTAGTTGCCACGGTGTGGCTATGCGGTTGCTGAGGTATTCTGAATAGAGGTCGACCGATATTGGTTTTTTCAGGCCGATGCCGATCTTTAGAAATCCGGGTCGGCCGATGGCCGATTAATGCTGCCGATTTATTTTGGGCGATATTTGTTTTTAACCTCTTGTTTTTAACCTCTTATTTGAACCTTTTATTTGAAAGATAAAATGTAACACAAATATTTACTTAAGATAGACAACATTTCTCAACAAATACATTTATTGAACACTTGACCAATCTGCACTTGTACACTTAAAATTAAAAATGTATAATGTAAAAACATATTGTATAAATAATGTATAACAAATATATTAAATAAACAAAGCAGGTGTTACGAACTGCTCCGAGACACGAAGGTTGAAATCCAAATGCAGCTTTAATTAAGGGGCAATCCAGACACGTAATCCAATATTCAGAGCATCCAAGAGAAGCACAGGCATAACTAGGGATGGTATCGTTAAGGTTTTAATGGTATTACTATCTTACCGATACTGCTTATCGATCCGGTACTTTAACGGTATTCTTAACGGTTCTTTTTGTTTTATATATATATATATATATATATATATAACACAAAGATAAACGCTATATAGGCACAGTGATTTAATTTCAGGAAGGTCTACTAACATTACTGTTCAGGTGTGGTCTAAAAAGAAATCTAATAATCTAGTAATCAATTGTAAAATAACACTGCATAGTTTATCATAGATAGATTAATGCAGATTAATGCAGAAGTTATTCATTCAAGAGCTGTAAGTGATTTTCTCTTTGCCTTTTGTTGTTTGATTCGCAGTAATGGCTCAATCGTCACATGTTTAATAGGATGCTTCCCCTTTAAGACCGAGTTCAGATCTAATAGACTCCTGATGCAGCATATTTTCTCCCAACTATTTCCATAACTACGTCCATTTAAGACATAAACTGTGTTTAAGTGAATCTCCAAGCCGGTCGTTTTGACATATTTTTGTGTATAGTTGATCGTTTAGACGCATGAAACCCAAAGTAGTCTATTTGCTTGTCTCGTTGCTGTGTGTTTCGGAGCGTGCGCCGCCTTGGGAACGGTATCTCTTGCGCTCTTTTTATTATTAAACGCGTCCCGCAATTTAGCAACAGTACCATTTTACAACAATCACCGAACGTGCTGATTCTGTTTGAGTTTTAGGGAGAAATGTCAGTGCACCGCTGTGAAGGGAAGGATGTTGTGCTAGACAGAATGCGGCTTATGTATAAATATTCTTTTTATAATCTTTGGAAGGCGAAATATAAAATAAAATCAGACTAATAATCACAGATCTAAACCAGGCTACGTTGTTTAGTTCTGTCACTCATTTAGCTGGGCTCGTGTTGGGCTCGTTTTGTGCTCGCTGTGGCACCGCGTGAGCGAGATCTCTCTCTCTCTCTCTCTGACTGCGAATAGCTAAATTACATCACAGACAAATGGTTTCATATTATTATACATAGAAATGGCTGGCGAGATAAAATAACTTTCTCTTTATAGCAATAATACATGTATTTTCTTAATTTCTCCAGTAGGCCTACTGACAGCAGAACTGGTAACGTCCGAGCTTACCAAAGCCAGTCCTTCAATAGCCTATACTGCGTTGGTATATTTTTATTACTTACTTCTCTGCATTGAGTGACAACCCTCTCAAATATAAGACACACAAACAGAACAAATAAAAGTCTCAGATTCACTGTCTGTAATTGCAAAATTCTTGCTTGCTTATTGTGACATGATAGCAACACTTCTGCTGTGATAATGCAACTTCAACTACGCTATCAATATCCAAAGTAGCCGAACGTCATGTCGTGTTTTTTCTCGAAGTTGGCAGTAAAATATCAAAAGTTTTTAATTAAATCTAAAGAAGTTATACAAATTTAACCCTTACTGTTTTCTCCAAGGAACTTAGCTCCTTCCTTAGGCACTGGATGAGGTCCGCTCACTCTGCTGGAAAATGACTCTAGGGGCAGTGTGCGTCGAACACGTGTTCCACAACAACACTAGGCTGCCCACAGATGCGCCTGCCTAATAATCGGCTTGATATGCGTGGATATTGGCCGATGCCGATTATGTAAAAAATTTAAAAAAATCGGCCGATTAATCGGCCGGCCGATTAATCGGTCGGCCTCTAATTCTGAATCTTGTGCATTGCTAGGGTGTTGCAAGGTGGTTTCTAGGGAGGTCTTGGTGGTAGCTAGGGTGCTGCTGGATGGCTGCTAGTATGCTGTGGGTAGTTGCTTACTGATCCAAACCAAAAGAGCCCACCCCCAAGTCTCAACAAGTGCTTTTCCACCATCAAGCTGAATGGTTCAGAACGTAGTTAGTAACAGTTCCAGTAGCATTTCCACTTAAGCATGGTTCTGTAAGGTATGATCATAAACTGTTCCCAACCCAGATTTCGATTGCACCCTCTTTAGTGAGCCGCTGGCAACCCCCTTTACATGGCACCCCAATTCATTGCATACCTTGCATATATGGTTTTTGTGCCTCTGGTAATAGTGACACTTGCCTTAGCATGCACCACTAACTATAAATATTCTCTATTATCATGTTAGTTACTTTGTAATAACCCCATTAGACAGTCTTACCCCTGAGAGCTGTTGCTGGGCTAGTCTTTATAAACAGTCCACTGATGAGTCTACTGGATATTTTTGAGATCAACAGGTTACATTTCAGGATCTGGCCAGGTTTATGCTGAGTTTAAGGACAAGATTAAGTTGTAACACAGGGTACATGAGGGTTAAACTATAGTAAGTAGCTGTACAGCAGACTCAAGCCTTCAGTGATCCGCTTCATTACATTAGATTTAGCAGTTAAAATAGAACAAGCACAGTGCCGTTGGCCAAGTGTTTGTATGTGTGTGTCTGTGTGTGTATCTGTCCAGGATCTCACAGAGACAATAATTACCAGCACATTAAGGAGATGAGTGAAGCTTTTGGAAGTTTAACCTTTGAGCATCAGCCATGAGCCAGACCAGAATCACAGACAAATACTGTACACACATACACAGCATTCTCCTTGAGACAGCAGCATCAATGTGGTGGTGCTTTGTAAAGTAATAAAACAGCTATCATCTCACAAAGGTGATTTTTTTTTTTTTCCCCCATTAAAACATTTTGGTTTATGAAAACTCAGAATAGGCTTCATGCATGTTGTGGCTTTAATGCAATTGACTTTACAAATAATTTTACTTTAATTTCATAAACCTTTTATTGTCTAAAGTAAAAATCTCATATGATGTTAAAATAATACCAGACATCCCTCTATAATCATGTAAAAAACAGAAGAAAAAAACAAGGTATATTCGTATAACAAGAAAATGCTGCCCATGTCTGTTTACCTCTGCCAAAGGTGAGAAACACAGTTCCCCAATCCTCATTTCTCCTCACTGTTTGCAGCTGTGCAAATACTCAACATAGAAAGCTTGTTTGGATTTTGTTCAATTAGATTTGGTGCTAGAGATCCACACAACACCAGCCCTCAAATGCAGGTGAATATCCCAGGATCATCTTTCTATTAGCAGAAAATATATGCAACTATATAATAATGTATATATATTATGTGGCGTTCACATAATAGAATGATGTGATTGAACAATGACCATCAGTGGTCATTGTTCAATCACAGCATTCTATTATGCCTTGCACTTCAATGCATGTTTCAAGTTTAGCCCCTGAACTAGCCTAAAGTTCAGCATTTTTGTATATATTGTTTTTAAAGCTTTTCCACAGTTAATGGGTTCAATGACTGTGGTCTCTATGTTCAGTATGTGGTTAGGCTGGAATATACTGATGAAATAGGCAGTTTGAAGTCCAAAACCCTTGTCAAAGGGAAAATATTCAACTATTTGCATCACTTAACTCCCCTACCACAATGCAATGGTTTTTACCCTGCTTGTTCAGGGAGCAAATGTGTCTGCTCATCAAATAAACCCAAGGTCATGACTCATGATTACCTGCTAAATCTCAGTTGTAATAAATATCAAAGCACAATCCTCCAATGGATTCTTACAAGACTATTTTAGTTTAATAATCCAAAAACCTAATGCCTGATAATGTATGTAAGTATACGAATGAATGAAAGAAACAAACTCTTGAAATGAATAGGCTGAACCCAAGACTGAATTAATGCTGAATGAATGAATCAAAGCAAATGTGCCAAATGAAATTTCATCCCCCACTTAATTTGAACAGCAGGACATCTTCTCAATCACCATCAAGCCTAAAGCCGGCAAAGAACATGGACACAGTGTAAACTAATTAAGGTGTGTTAAAGTGAGCATTGACCACATGCCCGCAGGTCATCCCACAGCTGTCTTTCCCATCAACACTTCAATCTCAGCAGAAAGCAACAAGATAACTATGGGGGCAAGACAGATGTCACAATGTTTAACCAGCCGATCAGTAAATTGTTGGTTTGTTTAGCTTCTTATTCATTTAGTGGTTTTATGGATGACAACTGGAGGGTAATCTCTAGCCTGATCTTGTTAAGGTGTCATCTCCTTTGCCCACTACCACAAACCCCCTCATTGCCCTTCCAAACACACCCACTCTTTCTCATATGTAAGCTGAACAAGCATCTGCATTATGTTCATATAGGCTAAATAAAATACTTTCAACACTTAAGGATTTGCAAAATAATATTTTCATAATCTGTGCAAAATTTTTCTGAATTCGTTATTTTTTTTTATTATTCCAGCGACATACAGTATTACAGTACACATTGCACGGCATATGGTCGTGCTTTCATTATGGCCTCATTATATAACACTGGCTAAGTAATGGCACCTTGGACTCTTGATATTGGTTTGCAAAGGTTGCATCACATGTTGGGTTGGTTAGTGGTATCTACTGAAGCCAAGGAACATGCAGGCCTGTTTAATTACTGTAGGACTCACAGTCACTGCCCTTTTCATATGTTTACTCTATAGTGTAGGTAGGCTGCATGCCATCATCAGTCCAGTCTATTCTGAGAGTTTATGTAATATTCAGAATCTTCTAAAATACTAATTTTGTAAGGTATCTGTGTGATTTAATTCACAGCTTTAAGATGCATTAAAAGAGATTACTTAATTACCTTAGCTATTCTGAAGAGGTGACATGAATGCAGAACAAGACCGAAATGCTGCAAACATATCATCTATATCTTCAAAATGTTTTTTATGTTCTCTTTTAGTGTAAAAAAACAAAAAAACAATTTCCACTGAAAATTGTTACCTCAAGGATCTATTTATATAAGCAAAAAACATTAGCCTACATTAGTTAGTGTAACCTAATTTGTAGGGTTGATTTAAACAAAAATAAACAAAACCGGTTAATTTAGATGTTAACACATGAGGGACAATTTTAGCTTACCTAACCCCAATTTTATTTATTTATTTTTTTTACAGTGTAGTTAACCTAAAAAAGTGTTTTATGTGGTAAAATCTAAATTAACTGGCTTGATTTCAGACATAAGTATTATTTAATATGTCTGAATCAACTTGACAACATACTGTTACACCAGCAAAACAATAAATAGCTTCTTAAGAATAACAATTGCATGTTTCCATTTTTTACAGTGTGGATACACCCAAACAATAATCAGTAGCTATAGACTATCCTCACCAACTCAAACAAATGTCAATCTTACTCGAACAAACAAGTTATAGACTATCCTCGCCTACTCAAACAAATGTCCATCTTACTCGAACAAACAAGCTACAGACAATCCTCGCCTACTCAAACAAATGTCCATCTTACTTGAACAAACAAGCTAGAGACTATCCTCGCCTACTCAAACAAATGTCCATCTTACTCGAACAAACAAGCTACAGACTATCCTCGCCAACTCAAACAAATGTCCATCTTACTCGAACAAACAAGCTATAGACTATCCTCGCCAACTCAAACAAATGTCCATCTTACTCGAACAAACAAGCTATAGACTATCCTCGCCAACTCAAACAAATGTCCATCTTACTCGAACAAACAAGCTATAGACTATCCTCGCCAACTCAAACAAATGTCCATCTTACTCGAACAAACAAGCTACAGACTATCCTCGCCAACTCAAACAAATGTCCATCTTACTCGAACAAACAAGCTATAGACTATCCTCGCCAACTCAAACAAATGTCCATCTTACTCGAACAAACAAGCTATAGACTATCCTCGCCTACTGAAACAAATGTCCATCTTACTCGAACAAACAAGCTATAGACTATCCTCGCCTACTGAAACAAATGTCCATCTTACTCGAACAAACAAGCTATAGACTATCCTCGCCTACTCAAACAAATGTCCATCTTACTCGAACAAACAAGCTATAGACTATCCTCGCCTACTGAAACAAATGTCCATCTTACTCGAACAAACAAGCTATAGACTATCCTCAGCCTACTGAAACAAATGTCCATCTTACTCGAACAAACAAGCTATAGACTATCCTCGCCTACTGAAACAAATGTCCATCTTACTCGAACAAACAAGCTATAGACTATCCTCGCCTACTCAAACAAATGTCCATCTTACTCGAACAAACAAGCTATAGACTATCCTCGCCTACTCAAACAAATGTCCATCTTACTCGATCAAACAAGCTATAGACTATCCTCGCCTACTCAAAGAAATGTCCATCTTACTCGAACAAACAAGCTACAGACTATCCTCGCCTACTCAAACAAATGTCCATCTTACTTGAACAAACAAGCTGTCCATCTTAATCGAACAAACATGCTATAGACTATCCTCGCCTACTCAAACAAATGTCCATCTTACTCGAACAAACAAGCTGTCCATCTTAATCGAACAAACATGCTATAGACTATCCTCGCCTACTCAAACAAATGTCCATCTTACTCGAACAAACAAGCTGTCCATCTTAATCGAACAAACATGCTATAGACTATCCTCGCCTACTCAAACAAATGTCCATCTTACTCGAACAAACAAGCTGTCCATCTTAATCGAACAAACATGCTATAGACTATCCTCGCCTACTCAAACAAATGTCCATCTTACTCGAACAAACAAACTATAGACTATCCTCGCCAACTCAAAACAAATCTCCATCTTACTCGAACAAACAAGCTATAGCCTATCCTTGCCTACTCGACTGTCCATTGGGAGAACAGAGCGGGCCGGTGGGTCAGCCGCAAAATGGGGTGTATGGGCCGCGATAAGCTAGTGAGCCGCCGCGTTATGAAGAACAGTAAACCAAACGGCGCCGCAACATTTTATATTTCCCAGGCCAATTTCTCTTTCCAGTGCAGTCCTGGACTCAACTTTAGGGCATTCATTAACACATATTAAATAAGGAAGATTATAAATAGAAGATTGTAGGTCAATCATTAAATCATTGTAGGTCATACCCTTATTTCTCTGCAGAAATGCATAGACACCAGTTCTTCAGTTGCACATGCACAAGGAGAATTGAGATAGAGTTAACAGGGTCCAACTTGACTAAAAGTGACACAGATCACTTTAATGGCATCATCACACGAAACAACTATTTGCAACAAAACAACATAAGTAATAGGCTACTACAAAAGAGCTAAAAACCTATATATATATATTCATGTGACCTTTTGCTAAGGAAACATAACTGAATAATTCAAGTGCAAGGCATTGTGGGTTTCCCCCATAGCCTCAATTTTCTACTAAATAGTTTGAGTTGTGTGGATTTTTTTATTTTTATTTTTTAAAGTTCAATTGACTTAAATATATGAGCTAAGAGCCAAAACTTTACATTTCAAGTAATGTAAAAAAAAAAAAAAAGGTTGCTGAAGGAGCTCTAGGTGCATCTGAACTGTTAGCACAAGTTTGAGCTCAAGTGAGAATGCATGATAACACGCACTACAGGAGTGGCAGTGTGGATAAGGAGAAACTTCAGTTACAGTCTTTCTGTTCTTCAACACCAAAGCAATCTGCCCAACTTGGGGGGACATCTACTTTGCTGGAAAGGATAACAACATTGTGCTGTTTAAAGAACACCAGCATCTCTACACCCTAAATAATATTGGGTAGTGCCTCTGGATGTACCCATGTGCTCTGTTCTGCATTGTTATGCCTGATCAAATTACGTGGCGCCTGCTCCACGACCACACATTTATTTCTTACCTACTCAAATTGGGTGGAAATTGCATGCAAGAAGCTGAAAGTGCAGCTGGTGTAACAAAATGATAGGTTAACACCTCATTTCGCCACTCTGTTGCAAAGGTGCAATATCTCTGTTTGTGCCGTTTTTTTCCAGACTTACTCTTGCATTGAAGTTCCACCATGGCTTGGTACCATTCCTCCTGGTCCGTCTCATTCTCCGCCGCCACGACGAAGCTCTCAGCCCGCGTGTAAAGCACGATCATGTGTTTATTCTTGGAGTCGGCTCGTTTGTTGATGTTGAAGCACGTCTCCAGCACCAATGCCTTTTTGGGCACGGGCGTTTTACCTCGAAATTTCTTCTCACTTTCGTAGTATTCGAGTCGAGCCGGGCCACGCTCCGAGGCCGTCCGTAACACGAAGTACCGCCGGTGCATTGATTTCTGCTTGCGCAGATAGCCGCTCTTACGGACGTCCTCGGTGCTGCTCTGCGATTCGGTCTGGTTCTCCATGGTTCGGCGGGGTGTGTTTCTCTCAGCCACGGGGATTAAAAGTTTTTGAGCCCCTAAAGTAGCAAACAGCAACAAATGTAACCTCCGTCGTTCTCTCTTCCATCAGAAAAGTCATGTGCGCAAAGAGTGACGGAGGTTCCAATGAGCAGTTTCTTTCCAAAAAAAGAATGTCATTAAAAGGGGCGCTTTTCTTGGCGGGGGTCGAGCTGAACGGGCGAGCACGCGGGCGCGTGCGGTGTGCGAGAAATAACGCAACGACTACTATTTACACGAAGCTTTAGGAGTTGAATAATCTCATTACTGTAGCGTACAGTAGACAGCTCCCGGTCACCCCTCCTCTCCAGTGCAGCGCTCACTGTCACTCATCGGTCCTCTGTAGTTTATGCATGTGAGAGCACGAGGTTGCGAGCCAGAATCGGATTTCATGCGCTTCTGGGCTGTCCTGTCTCAACGCTGCCTTAAACACTTTACATGCTTAAGGCTAGACCAGCTAAATTATTTATTTTACATTTTTTTTATTCATAACGGACAATAGGAATGACAGTGGAGCAATGATTAAAATGTTTCGTTAAGAGAGAGAGAGAGAGACGGTACACTGGAGTGTTGCAAATTATTCAGAAACCATACCATTTTCTTGTCTAAATCTACAATGTAGGTAGCCTGTGCTTGTAAATTAATTATCCAAATAAAGTAATCGTCAGGAATGGAAAAGATAACCTGTTATTTATTAGCGACATCTGCTGGACTATTTTGTCTATTGCAGCTATAGGACAAACAACATGGAGCAGGGTCAGGAATTTGGGGGCTCAGGGCAAAAATGCCTACAGAAATTATATATATATATATATATAGTGCTTAACATTCTGTCATAGGCCTACTCTAATTTTAGTGGTGGCTCAGTGGTTAAGGCTCAGGGTTACTGACCCTGAGGTTGGGGGTTCAAGCCCCACCACCACCAAGATGCCACTGTTGGGCCCTTGAGCAAGGCACTTAACTCCAGGTTGCTCCGGGGGGATTGTCCCTGTAATAATTGCACTGTAAGTCGCTTTGGATAAAAGCGTCTGCCAAATGCATAAATGTAAATGTAATGTTGATTTAACTCTTAGGGTAAGAGATAATAATGCAGCATCTTTTTTCTTTTTGTGCTTCTTCTTTTTTTCCTATTTTTCTCCCCAATTTAGAATGCCCAATTCCCAATGTGAAATTCCCAAAGTCCTCGTGGTGGTGTAGTGACTCGCCTCAATCCGGGTGGCGGAGGACAAATCTCAGTTGCCTCCGCGTCTGACACCGTCAATCTACACATCTTATCACGTGGCTTGTTGAGCGCTTTACCACGGAGACATAGTATATTTGGAGGCTTCACATTATTCTCCGCGGCATCCACGCACAACTCCCACAACCACGTGCCCCACCGCGAGCTAACCACATTATAGCGGCAACGAGGAGGTTACCCAATGTGACTCTACCCTCCCTAGCAACTGGGCCAATTTGGTTGCTTAGGAGACCTGGCTGGAGTCAATCAGCACACCCTGGATTCAGACTAGCGACTTCAGGTGTGAATAATGCAGAATCTTACAAATGTGCATTTATTAACCTATTATATTGAAGTAGATGTTGGACAAACGGATGTGACATTTTGTTTTAAATGGTTAAAAAGGAAATGTGCCCTCATAAAGATACTAAAATTCCCCTCAAATCCAGAGGGGAAATTATTCCCCTTAATGTAAAAGTTAATTTATTTCACTTATATGGACACGAACATCAACCTTCAAATTTAATATTAAATTTATGGGTAAATGACGT
>NW_026266645.1:0-25000 GCF_025860055.1 Xyrauchen texanus | reverse complement strand
CGTGAACATAGACGAAGATAATCCTCTCTTATTTTTGTTAGCTAGCTGTGTGTTATGCTGCTAGCAATAAACAAACACGCGGTCACTTAAAACATATTTTCTGCATAAAGTGGTCTTCTGTGTAAATCATCATTGATCAACATTTCACTGTTTTCTTGAGTAGAATTCGAGAAAGTAAAGCAGATAGTCAAAATCAAACAACGCCATCGGCTGCCTGTGGCAACAGCGGCCATTCGAATGCAAGTCCGCCTGAAACCACGAGCAGTTTAATGGTTCCGAGCATAGATGTCTACACATAGATACCTTCCTTATAGGCCTTTATCACAGTCCGCGTGTCGTCACATCCGGCTCCGAATAGTAGCATAACCAAACATCCGCTCATCTATATGTCTATGGACGATCGCAGTGTTTCTAAATAAATTATACCAACTTGGATGCACTTGGCAGTACCCATTAGCACTTGAATAATTTATTTGGAGTAACAGCACTTCCTCTTGTGTTATCTAGCACTTTAATATGTATTAGTATCTGAGCAAGGCGATTATCAGCACGTTTTCCCAGTTCATATGGGGCTGTGCATGCTGTTCAGCTTACTTCCAGAGGATGAAAGTGCTCAACTCAAGTGTTTTAATGTAATTGTTTTCACTATTGCAGCATGCTCATGCCCCATTTGTTAATTACAGTTGTAGACACTGGGACAGTTTCATCTCTATGTTTTATTTACATTGCATTCGGTCGCTACTCACGAGTGGACGCTTCAATCATAGTACTCAAACCCCAAGGATATAACTCCACATTTACAATGGTTTATTTGAACGTTAAATGTATCTTACATGGAGATTATATAAAGTACATGAAAGCAATGCAAGTTCAGTAAAGTTGGACATATATTCACAGACTCAAACTTCCTGGATCAATAATAGCGCTACATTATGTTAAGTTCAGCCAGTTGAGAAGTATCAATAATTCATGAGTGAAACCTTAAAACCAAAACAATGCCTCTTTCCAACCATAGTAAGGTAGACAATGAGCTACAACCTAAATTTAATCAAAACAAGCTGGACAAATAGCATTGATCTCTAGGTGCAGCCGGCTGTGAAATGAGAGCACAGGGATTGTCTACAAAGTGCAAAACTGAAAAGCGATACTCAAAAAACTACCTTACAAAGTGTAGTATCACCAAAATGAATTCCCACATCAATGGTCTCCTGTTGGTTGTACTGTATTTTGCGTAATTTTGGGAAAACAATCTGATCAAGTTCAGGCTGTATAGAGGGGACTGTTGCAGTGCTTCATATTATTCCAGAACGTGCTGCACCAAGCAAAGTTTCAACACATAAATGGTAAGTCAATGCTTCTGTCCCTTCTGCTCTAGAGCAAAAAAAGGGCTGCCATGTTTTGTTAAAACTGCATATGTTTACTGTTACAAATGTTTCCTATATGCATACATAAAATACAGCCTATTGCAACAGAACTTGCTAGAAGAAATTAGATAGAAAGTAATTTCAGGTTGGGTTCGGCCTTAAAATATTACTTGGTATTGTTCAGGCCGGGCCACACGGTCTTGGATACGGGTCGGGGCTCGTGCAGGCCTCTATTGACATAACCGAACCAGAAGAATGAGGCATCTATGTATGCATTTCTATAGGTCCATGAGCCAGCTCTCAATTTTCTAGCTTTACCATGAGCAAGAACAAATAAAACATTTAATATATATATATACAAATAATAAATCCTATTACGAATGTGATCATGCATTTTATTTTCTAAAGAGAAAAAAAGATTTATTCTTAAACTAATTTCACTGTGTCTCACTTTTATTTGTTCTCACCAGTAATTTTTTTATGTAATGCCAAAACGTTGACACTTAATAAAGCTCCTTTGGAATTTTTTATTTTTTTTGCTTATGCCATTTTATTTCTCATACAAGTTGCTTTGGATAAAATTGTCTGCTAAATGTAAAAAAATTATCAACTCCTTTACTCTAAATATTGCAATAATAAATACATTTCAACATAATAATGCCCCACCAATTATAAGGCAAGTTAGTCGGACATAGAAATACATCTTTATTTCAAAGCAGCAAAGAAGCTAAAACAATTAATAAGTCTTCATCATCTGACATAAAACGTTAGATAATAAGCCTCTTTTGTATGTGACAATATGATGATGTCTATTCCACCATTGAGTTGAAAAAACTATAAAAGTAATGCAGCAGTTTTTGAAAAATGACTTTAAAAGATTATTAGTAAAAGAACTGGGAGGTTTTGATGGATGGTGGATTTTTCGAGTATTTTATATTCATTTCTTCTTAGGAACAGCATCAAGAGGCTGACCAATATCCTTTCCACGCAACTTAAGGCCTGAAATAAAACAGAAAACATTTACAAAATCACAAGACTAAGGTGACAAATAAATGATGCAAAATATTGTGTGTTCTCCCTCAAGCAAATGGTCATCAACATGAACTGAAAAGGTGCACTAACTTAAGGTTTTTCATCACAGTGGCCACCATGTTGAGATCACATGACCAGCTAAAGACTTCAAGCCCTCCATCATCTGACAATTTTGGTCACAGAATAATTTAACCACAGATGAGGAACACCTGCAAATATGGTATTTCTTCAATAGCATTGATAACTTTTGAATGATGCAGCATTCAATGATTATTATACAATTATTATACAACAGATACTTCCGGTTCTCAAATTTGATTAGACGAGAGTCATTCCAAGAGTGCTGACAGCTCAGACTTTTAGCACTGGGACACTTTACTGCTTGTATAACTCCTCGTGTTTGTGGCTTCCCAAACGCTTAAGAGCAGCTAGATGTGTGAACTTCCATTCCTCTCTGTGTTAAAGATTTGAGCCAGCAGGTGGCTATAGCTGAAAAATAGTTAAACTAACAGCTTCAGCATCACTTCCGACACAGCTGTAGCAACAAAGTAATCAAATATGCTCGGGGCGCCTACCTGACACAAATTTCCAAGTTGGGAGAAGACGTAAACTTTCAACAATAAGGAGGAGGGCATGTTCGGGGGGGCTCTGTAGCACATCCCTTTTGAGCTAGAGTCACCAAACTTTGTACACATAGATCTCATCAAGCCGGACAACTTTCACACTGACAGTCATAAGCTCCACCCAACAGGAAGTTGTATTATTTGAAAATGCATGCTCAGGAACTTGAAATAACTTGAAAGGGATTTCATGTTACAGGTACCAAATGTGGGTGACATCATACAGAGACATTGACAATGCTAAATTGAGAACATGTTTTTGATATATTGAACGGTGTTGCCATGGCAATGTAATAAATTAATGTAAAACATTTTTTTTTGAAAAGGAAGCATCTCATATCTTCATGCATCGTGTGATTTGCATCAAAATTGAGCCAAATGTTTGACCTTGCGGGCTGATCACATTGATGTGGCTATTGTGGGTCACAGTCCCCAACTGGCGGAAAGAAGTGTGGTACTTTTCACAGACTTTGAAATATCCCTCTTATGTTTACCTGAATTGCTTCAAACTTTTTAGAATAATGTCAAGACAGTGCAGACTTAAAATTCTGAAGGGATTCTTGATATCTTAAACGGTGTTGCCATGGCAACACATGAAATGTCATATTCCTTTTTATGTATATTCACGTTTTTGAGGTACACGGCATGCTTGAACTTTCATGATATTTTCCACACATCAGAATTGTCAGCCATTAGGCCTGGGCAAAACTGAACACATGGGTGTGGCTGGGGAGCTCTGTAGCGCCACCTTTTGACAAAAGTGTTGGGGTCAGTTTCCTCTACGGTCACCAAACTTGCTACATATATTGTTCTCATCCTGCTGGACATCTTTCAAAATGACCACCCAAAAGGAAGTGAAATGAGCATTTTTTTTCTTTTTTTAAATTGCAGGACCTGAACTTTTGAATACTCTATCTAGGGGATTCATGTGACTGCCACCACATTTAGAAAATATTATGCAAAGACTTTGAAGATGCTAAATTGTGAACAGATTTTTGATATATCGAACGGTGTTGCCATGGCGAGCCATTAAATTTAAGGGGAAAAAATGGGAAACAAGAAGCGTCACATAGCTTTTGTGTGCATTGTGTGATTTAGATCAAAATTGAGATGTCTGTTTAGTCTTGGGGGGCTAATCACATGGATATGATTATTTTGGGTCACGGTCATATCGCCACCACCTGGCAGCAGGAAGTTTGGCTCTTACAACAGACTTTAATATTCCTCTTATGTTTACCCAAATTGCTTCAAACTTGTTTAGAATAATGCCAAATGCATGTGTCCACCTTGCATTATTTTCCAAGAGCCACCGGGTGGAAATGAACCCATGAAGCTTGGGCCTGTCATCGCTGTTTGCAGCTATATTTTATTAACTTTTTTGTTGAACAGTTGTATAAAATATTCTCACACTCACAATCATGCTGTATTGTCCATCAATCAGCCCTCGGCTGCTATGGCCGAATCACAGCTGTGCTGATAGCTGGACGTAAAGCACTGTTCCTTGTGTGATATTGCTATAAAGTCCAAGATCACCGTCATATCAGTGAAACCAAAAAAAAATGTTTTATGCATCTTTATAACACAGATTCACTTGCTAGGGCACGAAGTTGATTCCAAAATGTAAATAACTGATTCTTTGAGTCTGAGGAGTAGGCAATTGAGAATAGACATGTTCTGACTGTTTATTTCCTCGATCACTAAACTAGTACACATTACAGAAGCCTTAATAGCATTAATTCAAATTACATATTTAAAAAAGGACTGCAACTAAATTATCATAATTTCTCAACTGATCAACAAAACTTTTTTTAGTCCGACAGCCTGACTCAGCCATCAGTAAATCCAATCTGTTTGGTCAACTCTATAAACCAATAAGACCTTCAGCACATCAGAGAGCTGCTTTCCATATGACATCAGTAGTCTGCCTGTATTTTACCTTGGATTAAACAAACAATCAAATAAAATGCCAAATTTGGCATAACAACATCCCTGATATTAGAACACTTGTCCACAACTAGGAGACGACAGAGGAGGATCAAGTAACCATGACTACGTTTACATGCGCTTAAGAAAGCAGGTTATTCCAGGGTTTTTGCAGAAAGCAGCTTTCTGAAACATCATGTAAACGAGAACACAGATTTCCTTATGCCGTTTAATGGATTAAGAGAAAGTGGTTTAACACGCCAAGGTTTCTCCTAGAGAAAGATCCTTATGTGGCCATGTAAACACATAAGTGGCGTTCTAACTGATTTTTGAAGAGTGTGCATGTGCGTGGATCAGATAACAAACGTTATAGGATGTAGCCCAACAACAAGTCAATAACATTTCTGGGAGTACAGTGGGAAAAGCACATACACTATAAACTATACCCATTTATAAACACCACTTTAAAATATCGACAGTTCCTCACGTTTGTGTATATGCGCATGTACATTGAGGGAATCCCGGAGTTTCATGTGAAAAGGAAAGCCCATTGCTGAAGCACAATTCCGCTGCAGGTTGTGATAGAGAGTTAAGGAAACAAACACAGCAACAACTCTGGAACATCTGGAAATAAAGCGAAGCAACAGAAAATAAAAGTCTTCCTCAGGTACCATGTTTGTTATTTACACAAGCGTCGGGGAAATTTATGTTGCTGTGGAGAAAGCTGCTAACTGACTGAGCAGCATGTATACGGGAGAAGAAGAGTACGCTTCTTGTACAGTGCATGTAAACTGGAACAATACTTTCTCGCAATAACCCGCTTTCTGGTGTCCATGTAAATGTAGTCAGTGAGTTAGATCCCCAGTTTACATCAATATACAAGTAAAACAAATCGAATGCACTAATGCTTCTCTACCCAATCTATGTACTGTAAAAAAAAATGTACTGTACCTTTTAAATTACATTTTACACAACTTTTACACTAAAACCATTCTATTAAAATATACAATAAGAAAAATATTTTTTAGAGCTGTCTGAATTAACACTGAATTAATTGTGATTACAGTTGAAGTTTATATACACCTTGGCCAAATACATTTAAACTCTCACAATTTCTAACAATTCCTGACATTTAATCGTAGAAAACATTCCGTTAGGTCAGTTAGGATCACTACTTTATTTTGAGAATGTGAAATGTCAGAATAATAGTAGAGAGAATGATTTATTTCAGCTTTTATATCCTTCTTCACATTCCCCGTGGGTCAGAAATTTGCATACACTTTGTAAGTATTCGGTAGCAATTTAAATTGTTTAACTTAAGTCAAATGTTTTGGGTAGCCTTCCACAAGCTTCTCACAATAAGTTGCTGGAATTTCGGCCCGTTCCTCCAGACAGAACTGGTGTAACTAAGTCAGGTTTGTAGGCCTTCTTGCTCGCACACGCTTTTTCAGTTCTGCCCACAAAATCAGATTTTCTATCAGATTGATAGAAGCTTTGTGATGGCCACTCTAATACCTTGACTTTGTTGTCCTTAAGCCATTTTCATTATTGTCAAGGCATCATTGTCTATTTGGAAGACCCTTTTGCGACCAAGCTTTAACTTCATGGCTGATGTCTTGAGATGTTGGTTCAATATATCCACATCAATTTCTTTCCTCATGATGCCATTTATTTTGTGAAGTGCACCAGTCCCTTCTGCAGCAAAGCCCCCCACAACATGATATCTGCCACCCCATGCTTCACGGTTGGGATGATGTTTTTCGTCTTGCAAGCCTCGCCCTTTCTCCTCAAAACATAAAGATGGACATTATGTGCAAAAAGTTAAACTTTTGTTTCATCAGACCAGATGACATTTCTCCAAAAAGTCAGATCTTTGCCCCCATGTGCACTTGCAAACTGTATTCTGGCTTTTTTATGGTGGTTTTGGTGCATTGGCTTCTTCCTTGCTGAGCAGCCTTTCAGGTTATGTCCATATAGGGCTTATTTTACAGTGGATATAGATACTTGTCTACCTGTTTCCTCCAGCATCTTCACAAGGTCCTTTGCTGTTGTTCTGGGATTGATTTGCACTTTTCGGACCAAACTACGTTCATATCTTGGAGACAGAATGCGTCTCCTTCCTGAGTGGTATGATGGCCGCGTGGTCCCATAGTGTTTATACTTGCGTACTATTGTTTCTACAGATGAACGTGGTACATTCAGGTGTATGAAAATTGCTCCAAAGGATGAACCAGACATGTGGTTATCCACATGAGCTGATTTCTTTTGATTTTCCCATGATGTCAAGCACAGAGACACTGAGTTCTATGTTTATATTGTGGAAGGCTTTGGTTGGAAAATGTTAATAAAGCATGATATTGCATATAGTTTTGTTTTCTTCCTAAGATGGAAATAAATAATTTTTAACAAGAAAATAAGTATATATAGTGTCAAATTTCAGCATTTTCAAAATCTGTGATTAGTCACAATTAACTACCAAAACAATTATGCAATTAAACTTAATCGATTGACAGCAATAGGTATTTGACATTTTTTGAAATAGGCTAAAACAGAGTTGTACAAGAATCTGAATTTGTAAATAGCTAAAAATATCAAACTAAAGTGTATTGTGACTTTTATTCAGTGTATAAGCAGTAACAGGCAATTTCACTGTAGGCAAAATGGTGCTTTTAACGTTATTTGTGTCAATTAATTCACATAACTAATCTTTCCTCAAATTCTAACACATTTATGCGCTTTAGGATGAGCACCTATATTTATTTTTATAGACCTATTAAAAGAAAATGTATTTTTTAATTCAAGAACGCTCTATATTATATTGTTTATTATGAGATTTAACTATCTGCCATTTTTGTGGAATTAAGAAAATTAGTTTAGAATTGACTCTTGAAATAAACTCTGAAACCAGGAAGTTGATTCCAACAGCCCTACTTTTTACTCAAACCTTAAGGCTAATGTATACTTGTTTTATTGCTTGACTACTTTGGTTGTCCAAGATGACACTACATCTTGCTTAAAGCGCTAACATAAATCATCCGCAAACTTTTCTCATAGGCCAATATTTTAACCACCTCTATTGGGGTTTTTCTACTGCACGGTACAACTCGACTCTGCTTGCTTTTGGGGTATTTTCCACTGTGGATAGTACCTGGTACTTTTTTTAGTACCACCTCAGTCGAGGTTCCAAGCGAGCCGATACAAAATGTGATGTCAAAACCCTGCAGATCACTGATTGGTCTGAGAGAATCATCACTACCAGCGTCACTGGATTTTCGACACGGGACATCAACCCGCTAGTTTTAAAGCTACAGTGATAGCAGTATCATTTGTTCACATGACATTTGAATTGTAAAAAGAAATGGCTGAGCGCAAAACCATGCCGTGGTCAATAAACGAGGTGCAGACATTCCTCTCAATAATGACAAACTAAACAAAAATGTCTTTCAGGAAGTGTCTCAGCTGTTGGCCGCACAGCTGAGACATGGCTACCACTGGACCTACCAACAGTGTAGGGAAAAGTAAAAAAAAAAAACTTAAGTGACT
The DNA here is from genome assembly GCF_025860055.1 of Xyrauchen texanus. Classification (NCBI taxonomy): domain Eukaryota; kingdom Metazoa; phylum Chordata; class Actinopteri; order Cypriniformes; family Catostomidae; genus Xyrauchen; species Xyrauchen texanus. The sequence continues at coordinate 16,518 of NW_026266645.1, read as the reverse complement.
ACAGAACCATCAAGGAAAAGTGGAAGTGGTTCGACCAAATGGACGCTACCTACACCGGTGAGCAATGGGAGGGAGAGTGCCCTGGACTCAGCCACGATGGAGGATGATACATTTTGTTATGTTAATTCTATACTCTGCTTGAAAGCTTCACTTTATTTAGTTGAGCAGTTACTGGAAACAGGCCAATTTAACTATTACACTTGTGTAAAATCATCATGCAACAACTGTTTTATGCAGCACAATGAGCCAGTAGCTAACAGATAGCAGTCGTGTTATAGTTTATTGTTTGTGTCGCGTTTAAGATGATGTCACTGCAGTAGAGGCGGCGCAACTATGACGATCAGCCTATAATCCCACCCACGTTGAGGCGACACTTAAAAGCAGTGGAAAAGCAAGCTCAGGAAACTAAAGCAAGTCGAGTCGAACCGTAACGTGCTGTGGAAAAGTGCCATATGCATCATCTGGGTATGTGCCTGAGATTGACTTCACTGGAGTATCACAAAGCAGTCGTAGTGTGTACGTGTGAATGGAGTATACTGAAAAATAAGAAATAAAATGACAAATGGCAAAATCCTACCAATGGCTCGTTCAATCTTCCCCATGACTTGATTATTGGGGATAGCCTTCCCACATTCATACTCGGCTATGATTTGTGGTTTCTCGTTGATTTTCTGGAAGAAACATGACATTATATTTAGCCAACTACAAATCTTTACATAGTTAAAAGATACATAGATAGACATAAGGTTTGGAAATACTCACAGTGGCCAGATCTTTCTGGGTGAGGCCCTTAATTTGCCGGCCCTGCTGAATAACCTTACCCACTTCAAGAGGCACTCTCTGGTGGCTGAGCTCCTCTGTCTCTCTGTCCAGCTTTGCAGTGTTCTTTGTGATTAAATGCTGTTTATTCTGCCCAGCAGCCCCTTGAAAGAAAAAGGTTCATTGCATTCTAATGGAAATATCATAAAGGATGATGATGTAAGTAATATTTCTTACATTTCTTAGATGTTTCGACATCCTCACCCTTCCTCTGAGCAGAAATTATAGCCTGAAAATAATAATAATAATAATAATATTTGTTTAATATTTAACGGCACAAAGTGGAGCAGTAACCGGATAAACATAGGGGGGACCGAATTCGACACAACAACGGCAGGTATATCCGTGTTTATCTAATGATTGTTAAGCTAACGGTTATGGCTTACACAACGTTTCATAAACTGGCTAACCAAACGAGAAATGGTACGATCGTGTTTGTCCTGTAGTTGATAGTTCGAGCTTTAAGAAACATTAAAGCATTTTTGGGTGAAAATATTAGAAAGCACTTCATACCTCAAACAGTTGTTTGTCAAATGTTAACGTCAGCCAATTATTTAGCAGATGCAAACCGTAATACACACTCGTTTTACCTGTTTAGACTTTGACTGCGCAGCTGACCCTTTCTTCCTCAAAACAGTCACTGTATCCCAGTCACTCTCTGCCATGTTTTTGAAAATAACAGAAGTATTTGCTTTTTAGCAACAACGGGGTGTTGAACTTGTAGAGCTCGTCCCAGCTCTTTCTGCAATGATCCAAACCGGATGTACGGAAAATGCGTCACTGCATGAACGCATGTCAACAAGAGGGCTCACCCTCCATGCGTTTGTATTGTTTGAAAATATAATAACCTATACTCAATAAACCGTGTGTATTATGGTTGCATTAAAGCTTTTAATTTGGCCTCACATCTGACGCAACAATATGGTATAATAACACCATATCATTATCAAATGCATTCACTGATCATCATTTCAATATCATTGTAAAATAGTGTTATTGCATATAGGTGAATTTTAAGCTTACATGAAAGTGCACAAAATCTTGTAATTAACAAATATTAGCCTAATTATGCTCACTGAACACTTTATTAGGAATACTATGTAAAGTGCCCGGCGTGGTCTTCTACTATTGTAGCCCATCCACCTCAAGGTTAGACATTGTGCATTCTGAGATGCTATTCTGCTCACTACAATTGTACAGAGAGGTTATCTGAGTTATTGTAGCCTTTCTGTCAGTTCAAACCAGTCAGGCCATTCTCTGTTGACCTCTCTGTTTCCGTCCGCAGAACTGCCGCTCACTGGATGTTTTTTTGTTTTTGGCAACATTCGGAGACTTTTGTGCGTTAAAATCCCAGGAGATCTGCTGTTACAGAAATACTCAAACCAGCCCGTCTGGCACCAACAATCATGCCACAGTTCAAATCACTGAGATCACAATTTTTTATTTGAATTTGAGGTTGATGTGAAAATTAACTGAAGCTCCTGACCTGTATCTGCATGATTTTATGCATTGCACTGCTGTCACAAGATTGGCTGAATAGATAATTACATGAATAAGTAGGTGTGCTGGTGTACCTAATTAAAGTGCTATATGTTAGTGTATATCTACTCTATATTTTCCACTATTTTCAATTCCGTCCGGCCAGTGTGGGCATATTTTGTCGATCGCTGCCATTAAAAGCGACGAAAGTGCAAACATAAAATAAATAGGTAATACAGCATGTCTATTGTATAATATTATGAAGTTGAATATAACATCAGTTACATTGTAATTCATTTATATATTTATTATTGTTTTATGTATTTTGTATTTTTTACTTTTATTGATTTAATGTATTTTTTTCATTTATATTTAATGTTAAATTATGTAATTGTATTTCTACGTGTTACAAGACATTTGTTCTATAGTAGCCTTGGTTCTTGTGTTCTTCTATGGAAAAAACAAAAGTGGCCTAATATTGTTTGACAGAATTCATGTACTATGTTGCTAATACCTTTGTAAACCCTTCGAAGAATTTTGCTCAATCCACAATGGAATTCTTTTCAAAGGAACTCTAGAAATAAATAGGGTCTGCGAAAAGGTTGTTTTCCTTATCCATTAAAAAAAAAGTATGTGTTGGATATTCAAATAGTTAACCAACTAAACAAACATTAAACAAGAAAAAACTCTATGCCACCAATGAGCAGTATTTACATTTGTATGTAGGTCACAGGAGCAGTGGGTTCTGATTTTCAGTATGAACATGGGCTCAGAGACTGACCCCTGGTGGTATTTATAGTCTGCTGAGTCAGGGTCATGCACCAGCAGACCACTGCTATAAGCAAAAATAGGGGGTAGACAGACTGACATAGACAGCTGCTGAGAAGCAACAATTTCAATCAGTTTGTTCGGTCAAGTTTGTTCTGAACTCATCAAACACAACCTCTTGTATAGCAATCTGGTTCTATTTTAGTGCTGTTTTATGTCACACTTTGTTTAAACCATTCTAAACACAGTGTGTGCTTACATCGTGGCCTTGTAGTCATTTTATAAATCTGCTATCAACAAAATCATTAGACTTGATTGTGTGGTTACAAAATTAATGGTGCAAACAGTCCAGATGTAACTTGATCTCTCAATGGTACAATTAGTCTGGCCAGCCCATGAACCTTCAAAGTAGTTGTGTTGTATTTCTTTCTCTCTGTCCCTTTTTCCATCTGCACTTATTTACACACATAACACACTCTTTAAGATAGCAAACTAGATCATCTTTTTAATGTACAAAGTTGGCATCATGTTTCCATAGAGGACACATTTGTGATTTGATTTTCTTAATTTTTCAGATCTAATTCATTTACCACCATTCTCTTGATCCTCAAGCATCTCAACATTTTTGTGATGTGAAAAATCCAAGTAAACGTTACGACGCTCAGTGATATCTCACACTTGCATACACACCTATACATAGTATGCCTTAAGGTTACTTAAAAACAATAAATACTGATTTTATTAACATTAGTCAATAAAACCAATAAAAAATACTTACAACTACTTTGATTTTGTAAAAGTTTATGCAGTTTTTGACAGTCTGTACAGCTATACAAGACTATTTATTTTTCCCGTAATTATGCATCAAACTCATTTACAGAATTCATTTGTTTAAGGAAGCCCACACTGCAAATAACACTGCTGTGGGAATCTTACAAAATTGCACATGGCGCTTGCAGACATTGGAATTAAACATGTCATTTTATACAAACCACTTTTTGGTAAAAGTGGAAAAACAAATTCATGAAATGCTCAGTATGAATACTTAAGTAATTTATTAGTATACATGTGCTACATTCAGAGTATAATGAGATGTTCATACGTATAACTGAATTTAAACTCCATTAGACAAGTTACAATTCAAAAAGTGTCAAATTGTCCATAAGGTCTTCTAAAATAGTCCATGATGATTTCATTTACAACATTTCTTCAAATACATGGTAAATATTCCAAAAATGACATATAATTTCAAGAAAATAGAAACCTGGCATAACTCATTATGCAGTTTGAGAAAGTCCCTGAGCAAATTTTTCGCTCTTTTACTGTGATCAATAAAATCCATCAGCTAACTATAAATCACATAGGCTCTTCTCTTCAAGCAAGGGCAAAATGTGCACCTGATGCTTTTCCAAAACTTTATTTCAAAACTTTGGCAGAAATGGAAAAATAAAATCAGGCTTATTGACATGTGCTGCTTAGGAAAATGTTTGAAAAAAGTACATGTTTGTATAGTTTTTAATATAGGTGGAGGATACTTAACTTGAACAGTCGAAAGATTTAGAAGCATTTGAAATCCTTTAGATGACATGCAAAGATCAGTAGAGGGGGCTCCAATTGAATGTTCCTATGGAGATCAGAGTCTGGCAAGTGCTGGAGGACAACCACACCATCTCCACTAAACTGTAATGGAGGAATCCCAAGGCAAAGCCACAACCAACATCTGTCAGATGGTGGCGACCCAGCAACACGCGGGACATGCCAACTAGAACAGCCCACAACACAAGCAAAATACGCAGAGGAACTGCAAGCACCAAATGTGCTAGCAGGAATTTAGATACCATGGCTGCCCGGCTTGCATGGGCTGCTGGAAAAGAATAGATGTCCATGGCCAGGTAGTCGAGGAAACCAGGTGCCATTTCCCAGGGCCCTTTACGCTTCACCAACTTCTGCATGCCTGCTACAGTCATCACATCCAAAAAGAGAGCTGCGAAGCAATGACAATGAATTTGCTTTTTTAATGCACTGCACCTTTAACATCATATACATGTTTAAATATCATACACTTAAATGGTTTCAAGAAGACATCAGCTTTATTTAATTTATAGTTTAGTTAGAATAATAATTGACAAAGAAGAAGAATTGACAAAATAGAATAAAAGACAGAAGTTGCTTTTCAAGTTGTTGAGACAAGTTATAAAAATCACAGGGACAGTGAATACAAAAGGGTGGTGAAATGAAGAACTTGTCTCCAAGTTGTGCAATGAACTGAGTAGTCACATGATATATCTGTCAGTCAGAACACATGTCCTAATTCCCTTATCCACTGTCCTACAAAACCGACAGCATCCTGAAAAGCTGCTAAAAACCCTTAGTGAAAACAGAACACTGTAAACATTCATCTTAAATCCAGATCAAAATCACATGTGCTTGTGATTGACTAAAAGAACATGATGAAAATCTTATTCAGAATCATGTTTTGAATTATAGGGTACAACGGGGCTAAAGGTCCCATGGGGTAAAAGGCTCCTTTGATTAAATTTTCTCCAAAAATGCTAAATAGCAACAAAAACATACCACAGCACTTTCCTAAACACCAGTTTGTCACTATACACTGCAAAACTTTCCTGATCCATGAGATCTTTGAATGCACTGTCTAAAGGCAATTTGATTTATATATTTTAAATGTTGCAAATTTATGTAGCTAATGAAAATCCCTGAAGTTATCACATTTATTTTAAGTCAAAATACTTATTTGTCATTTTCAGTTTTGTTGAAGGTCATTCAATCATGAGTTTTTAATAACTGTCCAATGAGTGAAAGGATAGAATTTGGGGTAAATGGCCTCTTGTTGCAGGGGCTAAAGGACCCTATAAAACACATTGTTTTTCTTATGTTTGGTGAATAGATTTGTTCTTAAAAGCAAAACAACATGCTTAAATCACAATGGAGATTAATTTGTTCATAGAATACTTCAGTTGTTATGAAATGCCAGATGTGTTTAAAAATAAAACAAAATTTTGCACCCTTTTCTGAAGTAGTTCCTTTGAGTAAGCATAATCTTAATGTGTTACTCAAAAAAGCATCTTGCTGTCTCAAATTTATTTGCATTAGTTGACAATTTTTTTACTATAACTATTGCCCATACAGCTACAAGATATCACTATAACCCCCCTAGGGGCCTTTTACCCCAAGTGTGGTGTAAAAGGCTCCTTCACTACTGTTTTTTGTTTGTTTGTTTGTTTGTTTGTTTGTTTGTTTGTTTTTACTGAATTTGAATCAAAACAAACTTACCTTATTTTTTCTTTTCACACAAATGATGTTGCTCCATCAATATTCAATAAAAATGTATATATTTTTTTTTAGTCTTTTATTTTTATACATTTTGTGACCAGAAAAGAGCTAATTTCCTTAAGGTGTCCCTTTAGCCCCATTGTACCCTATAGCCTACATAATTAATTAAAATTTCATTTTAATCACCATAATCATATACGAGTTATATTTTGGGGCAACAAATAATCTTTGTCTATTTCTATAGAGAAACTTTAGATACTTAGATACTTTTTGAAGCCCATTTAACAGCCTTAAATATACTTAACACTGGAATTGTTCCGAATTGTATGATATAGATGTATGATATATATATATATATATATATATATATATATATATATATATATATATATATATATATATATATATATATATATATATATATAATTCAATAGCCTGTATAGATTTAATGTGACAATGTTGTTTCTTTATTTTATAGGTCAATGGAAAGTGGCTGAGAGAGAGAGACCCTTCTCACAGTAGCATGTGTGGGACCAAAATAGAAACGTTTATAGCCTATTGCGAACCACGTTTGAGACTCAAATACAAATTCGAAAATACACATCATCAACGGGCTTCAATATTAGAAAGCCTTAAATCTCACCTAGCAACAAATTGACCAAAACCTCTTGACCTGCCAATGTGTTGCTTCTATAAAGACACACAATAGTGCCGATCATCCACAGGATGCCATGACCAGTGAGCGCGAGCAGCTTGACCATGGAGCGCACGCTTCCCCACGACGATGTCGTGTAAGCGCATACACCGAGCCTCTTGGACATGCAGATATCTATGGCCAGAAGAGAGTTCATGGCAATTCCTTTGAACGATGGGTTAAGCTGCATGCAGTCTTCTTCTGGTAATTCCTTCCTTTCTTTATTATTCTCGACTGACTCGTGCTCCGCAGTTTCGGTCGGTTGAAACTGACTTTGCTGCTGTCTCTGCGACGGCCTCCGTGTTGTGCCCCGCGCTTCAGCGTTCCTGTTCTTCAAAGGTTGATTTAAAGACAAAAACTCGGGTCTGTTCAGCACGTTGTTACGCTCCCTCGCCCTGGATCGAGTCTGGTTTGCAGGCATCTTGATTGTCTAAGGACCTTCCAGTCTAAATGTATTCCAGTGTCCTCTTCTTCACAAAGAGAGTCAGTGAACGGTGTACCATGTCCATTCCCAGATCATGCCTTGCTCTGTTCGAAGTCTTGCGACTTCTATTCCAGTTAGACTATAAATAGACATGCCAACCGGCTGGATACATGAGACCCATCCACATGTCTATGTAGCATGCTGATTTATTGCAGACAGAAGTCAAGATAAACAACCGACACTGAACTTAGACAATCTCATTTATTTATGTATATGTTTGTATTGCAAATACTGAATAACTGCAATGCGTCAGTGCATGACTGCTGTGGTGACATCGTTTTATAATTATATCATCATGCATTTATATTTGGAATAGTTCACAATTAGTTTGGAGAGATGTCAGGATAACAAAGTGGTAAACACATTAATTGTGTAGAAAATATTTGTTCTTGGTAAATCAGGTAACACTACAATCATTTTGTAAATAAAAACATTTATTAATCTTGTGCCATTGTTTGTTCATGTTCAACAATGTTGACATATAGCCTACAGTTGCTGGGCAGATGCTTAGAAATTAACATTAACCAATATTAATAAATGCTTTGAAAGTATTGTTCATTGTTAGGTTATGTTTGTAGGCTACTGATGTAATTATGTTAACAAACAGTAGGCCTACAGCCTTATTATAAAGAGTTTCTAATCATCTCAGTTACATGAATAACAGCCCTTCACAATAAACGTCCTACTATGTTTGTTATGCTATGTTTCTAATAAAATAGCTTCTGATAGGCTACATAATGCGACAATAAATAGTGTACTATTATTTAAACCTGACAGTTGGTGAACGGTTTTGTCCCCTGACACAAAACTACACTACCCATGATGCAAAACGTCCTGAAGAAGGGAAGTCTAATTCTAAGCCGCTTGGATAAAAAAAAGCCAACAGCTGAAGCATTGTATTACACGCCAGGAACCTGACTATCTTTAAATAGGGCAAGGGAGAAACAAAGTAGCCCAACTGGTCACGGTCTTTAGCTCTCTCTCAAATATGACGCAGAAATTAATAAAACCGATATTTAGTTTGACACCAGAAATGTTTGCCTCAAGTTACGCCAGAAGACGCAGCGTGAAAGTCGGACTGTGACTAGATTGCATGGATTTACTTGACCACACAATGTTGACTGTTCTACTTCCATTCCTGATGTACCCTTTAAATCATGGAGCAACTCAATTCCATCGCTTACGGCTGTTAACTGGAGCGTACTGGTCGTAATGCCGCACTATTGGACGGCACCTAACAGGTGTTACTTGGACTTTTTTCTTATATCAAAGGCGAATATGAGCTGACATAGCATATTTTGGACAACCAACACGTTATAGCTGCTGCAGCTCCTTATTTATGACGTTTCATCAGCATTTGTATAATGTAAGAAAGAAGGTTGTGGACTAGCCTACGTTTTAGCTCGTTAAAACCTGGGATTTATACATAATGTGCTCGGAGATCAGTCGCTAGAGATATGACATTACACTAACGTGCCCTTACAGTCAAAATTGATTTTTGCCTCTTAGGTAGATCACTGAGAAACCTGTTGATCTAACCTTGCTTTGTTGACAGAAGGGCATTACCTTTTTAGGAGCCCTTCACACCGAACGCGTTCTGCGCTGAAAAAAGCAACACGTAGAACAACTAATATACCAGAACGCGGGTGTCTTGTGAAAAGTTGAAGTTCTTTTTTTTTTTTTTTTTGTTTATTTACTTGAAAAAGTGCACTAAAAACAGAGCAAAAAGTTGAGCTCCTGACAGCGACGATCAGACGTCCATCTAAAGCGCACATGAGGGGGAAAAAACGTGGGAAAAAAATCGCGGATGGACTCAGAAATACTTTCAGTGTGAACGGCCCCTTATTGTTAACACGTAAAATCATTTCATATAGCGGTGTGACAGCGGGTCAATTTTCTCTCATCATGAATCCTACTGTTTCAATTGAAATTTGATGGGTGTTGCTACTGAAAGTCCAAAGAACCTCAACGATGGGATGTGTACAGAGTGTAAAACCGAAGCCAAGTTTTCATGAGAACATCACAGTCCTCGAACTGCACGCCTCAGTTGAACCCAGCCCTACTGTCATCGATGAGTCATCCAATGTGGTTCTGCGGTACCGCACACCTTACTTTAAAGCATCAGCTCAAGTGCAAGTGCCACCCATTGTTTGTAAAGAGATCTGGACAGTTGGCTGGATCCAGGCTTGCAATCAAATGGATTTCTTCAATATATATGGAAATGAAGGAGTGTGAGTAGAGTTGGTCAGATAATTATGTAATAATTTGAATAGATTTGCATTGCAGCTTAATATTATTGGCTTTTTACTTTCAGTTGTTGAAGTAGCCTTTAATTGGACAATGCATATGTAATGGAAGCCAGCTGGTAGTTAGCTGTGCAGTGTGTGTAAACCTCACTCCCCTGACCTCAAGAGGTGCACTAGCGACTGATACTAGGGGCAGTAGCCTTAAGCCTCCTTGTTAGTGCTCCCGCCTCCCATGCAAGAGATGCCTGTTCGAATCCCGCTCAGAGAGAGTCGAGCTGGACCGGTTACATATGCTGGTCCGTCAAATGTTAAAATCAACCAAACAAAATGGTCTCTGCTGCTTTCCTGTTGGTGGCATGATGCTGTAGGGGAATTGTGCAAAATGATTTCTCAGGATGCTAGTCATGTTTATGGTCCAGTTTCCTGGGATTGTTTCCTCATCAGCAAAACATTTAACACACCCCTGGCTGAACAAAAGGCTTGTCCTTTACCAGCGTCAGTACTGAGAGAAACCATTCCTGCATCCATAATCATGTACTGTCAATGTATGTACTGTTTTTGATGAAGGACGCACTTCTTTATGTTCTTTTATGTCCGGGATGTGGTTTTTGATCTGTGAACCAAATATATGACATACCGTGTTGAAAACAGAAAATAATCTTCTCTGGTTTTGTTAACGAAGGACCATTTAAGCACAAAATTTTTGGTGAAAAAAACAGTTGAAAAGAGTCGTGACTCGTGGCCGTTATTTTTGATTCAGAGTTTTAAACGCGACGTCTCAGCTCCCTAAGGTTTATGGTATTGTAAAATGTCCATTCGATGCGCATCTCAGAGGAAATAAAAGGTCATCTGGGTATTTCTCGCTTACTGTTTTATGAATACTGAGGATTCGGACATACTGCTCCATTGGCATACTATATTGTAGGCAGGGCTGTGCTGGGAAGAGAAATCGGCCCAGGATTTTACATGGCAACTGGCCCAACTGGAGGGGTTGCATATCGCGGCGGCATTTTGTGGTCAGTTATTCATAAAATGGCGGCTCATTTTTGCTTAGCACGGTATGCCAGATTACCAGTCCAGCCGTGATTGTAGGGAAGTATGGATTATCCGATGCTTTTGCTGCATCCCAATTCACCAACTTATACTATACCCTTAAAGTATGATCTATTTTTTTTCATTGAAAAGTGTCTAGCAAAAATGTTTGCAAGTATTGGGACAATGCATTAACGTCATAAAATAGTGTCTTCAAACCTAATGCTGCGTTCCAGACGAAGTCTGATGTAGGAATATCCAAGTTTACAGTAAATTTCCCACTTCCGGCTTCAGTGCATTCCAGTCAATTACACTTTGCACATGTCAAATGCATAAACACTATCTAGTAGCTATTTCACGTGCAAAATGGGTGAAAACGTAGGCACTGATTCATATCATACATCATACAATTCCTCTAAACATCATCTTGTAAGTGTATTGTATACTGCATATACAGACATTTCCTGCAGTGAAAATACTTAAAAATGTGTTTTTATACTTCACATGATCCAGTTTCCAGTTTACTGTATGCTCGGAGGTCACACCATCTTGGAAATGATGTCAAATTATGCTACTCGCTGAAGTTGGGTTTAATCAATCTACCCCTAGTTCACAAGTCAGATGTCCGACTTCAAGCAGCATTCCAGTCATTATTTTCAAGTCGGAGGTGGGAAAATCCTGAGTTCTGAGTTGTCTGGAATGCCCTACAGTCACATAGTTCTGTGCATTCTGCTACAGTATACCTACCTGTCAAATATCCTGTTACAGTTATCATGACATGCACATTCCTCATTTAATCTTTACTATTATTCATTCAACACTTGACATTTGACATTTTGCTGGATCACTTTTGTTTTATTGTTTTTTTTTTCTTTGGCAGCGTCACAATTAACATAATTAAAACAGTCCATTGAAAGAGAATATGACCTCCGCTATGGTTCAGTCAGTGATACCTCAAATTACAAAAATAAATTGAGAACAGACAATTGTGTTCATTTGATTCATTTTCTGTTTGTGACAATACCGTTTTTATCTATATGGAGCTGACACTTTTCTTAAAGATCATATTTAAGAATGAATCTCTTAAGAACACACAAGAGCGCCCACAATAAGCAGTACAATGCAGTAGATGGAATTGAATGAATGCATGATGGTAAAATGAGAATAATTAATCATTCATACCCTTTTCTGATTACTATAAATTGAGCCGCTTGATCGTTTGCAATTTAATGAGCCATTAACTTTGGGACACTCATTTCAACACTATGATTTGGGACACCCTAATTCTAATCTTGGATACCATGTAGGGCAGATAGGGAGCAGATTGGGAAGCAGGGTTTGTTTCTACCAAGATTATTTATTCACATTTATCATGACATGGTCAGGTTAACATTCTTTCTCCAGGAAGAGTTGATAATTGCTAAGGGGACCTTACATATTTTTCTTTTGTTTGTTTTGAAACATTTAGAACCATGTACTCCTTTTTGGTTTAATTTAAACAAACACCTATCTATATCTAAATCTATTTTGTCTATTAAATTGGAGGGTGGGCAGATAGGAGGGGTTGGACAATATTAGTGTAAATGTGTCATTTAAAAGAGGTTCATAGTAGCTCCTTAAAGGTACAGACCATCATTTATGCAAGAGTGAATTAACTGTGAAAGGGCGAAACAAAAATGATATCTCCACTATTTATATTTACTGAGTCTGTAGGCAAAGTGAAAGACATTTGTTGTTATTCTTTTAGTAATGACCTGAGAAATATAATTACTGTGCTCAAAGCTCAAAATAAGTTTAATCTTTCACCTTTAGATCCAGCTGGGAGCTTCCAGAGATAAAACGTGGGCACATCCAGGCCATTAGTGATTCTGATGGTGTGAATTATCCCTGGTATGGTTGTACCACTGAGATGTACACAATTGTGGGTCCTACTAAGAAGAGCACCAAACTGAATGTCAGCATGAATGACAACTTCTGCCCAAGTGTGACCTGGAGTGTCCCTGTGGGCACCACTAGCAGTCCTCCTCTCCTGAGCTCCATCCAAAGGGACCAACGCTTCACCACCTGGCTGGTGGCCATAAATGAAGCCACCACCGAGATGGTGCTACTCAGAACCATACGTTGGAGAATGCAGCTCTGTATTAAAGTGGATCCAAAGAAGCCTCTAGGTCAAAGAGCCAGGCTTGTGGAACCACTGATCCAGGAGCAGCCCCAGGTCCTTCTTAAGAATGAACCCATACCGTCAAATGCCTTGGTTAAGCCTAATGCCAATGATGCCCAGGTTCTAATGTGGCGGCCAAGAAATAAGGAGCCCATTTTAGTCATCCCCCCAAAATATTGAGGGAATTACCTTCCAGCTTGAACTTAAAATTTTTAGCATTTGATGCTTATTTAAATTAAGTATGGCATGGAGTGAGAGAGAATACTATTTTACAGGGAAGAGAATTCGCCATGGGTTCCCTCTATATTTTCCTATGGGTTTTTATAATGTGGTTTTTCAACTTGTGAGTAAAATAAGGTCTGTGGAAACATTACTTGACGATTCGTGGACGTTTTGTTCTACAGCATAAATTACACACTTTCATACCTCAATTAAAAATTTCGAAGCCGTTTTGAATTTAATCCTTTTTTTAAAAATCGCACGGCGCTTCAAAATGAACCTTTGAGGTATGAAAGTGTGTAATTTATGCTGTAGAACAAAACATTCATGAATCACCAAGTAATGTTTACCACAGACCTTATTTTCCTAATAAGACACATAGGAAAATCTCAAGGGAACCCATGGCAAATTAGACTTCCGGGTTAGCCTAAACATTTTTGTCATGGCTGAACAGCTCTGTTGATTTAAAGTTTAAGTGATACAAATGTATTATTTGTGTATTTATTAATGTTTAGTAGGTGATGTTGAAAGGACACATTTAACACATTGTGTATTGTTTTGTTTTTAGATAGAGAACCTTTAGGATGTTTTAATATTAACAAAATTGTGAGTGGCCTTTACATGGCCCAGAATTAAAATGTTGCCTTTTGCTTTTAAAACAGCACATGTTCTGTGCAAGCCTAATTGAAATAATTTGTTCACACAGTATGAGTCCATTATTTAGATGTATAATGAAGATGCATTTATTTCTAGTCAGGTGTGGCCTATGTTTTATACAGAGTCTATGGCCATGTACACTGCAGAAAAATGTGGTTGTCAGTTCATCTTTTAGTGCTTAATCCTGCTCTATACAGTTCGGTAAAATATGGACTGACAACTGCATTCTACAACCGAAGAGTTGTTGTGATTTAGATTCATCTCAATGACTCAATTCTTTTGATTTCCTTCACCAGAAATATTCATTCAGATTCATTAATTGATTCATTCATTCAATTGACCGTCAATCATGGCCGGCACAAGTCAAATTATACTTGATTAAAATTTGATTGTCAACAATTCTACTAAGAGACTTTAGCACTGCAGTGTTAAAGCATCATAAGCATTTCCCCACAAATCACAACAAAGCATATCTATAATCTTGTACTGCTGAGCACAACCTTTTATCGAACTATAAAAAAAAAGATGACAATAATAGCCCAAAAAGTTATTATGAGCTTCAATAATGTCCGTATGTCATTGTTGTGTGTGGTCATCACTCAATTTTTATTCATAATTCATCCATTCCCATTTCTTGTTCAACAAGATGTACGAACTGATCGACTCCTTTCCATTAATCACTTTACACTGGTGCTGAAATCCGGGAAGGAGGACGGATGCGCCGTAGTAGAATCCTCGCCACTACCATCCACCCCAACGGAGCAGCACGGAGGAAGGAGGAGCCCGGCCGCCTAGAAGTAGAGGAACAGTCACCAACCACGAGGGGAGGAGGGGCTCCCAATCAACCGCCTGGAGCGGTTACCGCTGCCAGGGACGGGGGAGACCACTACTGTCCACTAAAAATGTGGCAGGGCATTCCGTCTGCCAGGGGCCGGAGGTCTGCCTCTGATCTGTCTGGGGAGGCTTGGCTGTCGTCCATTAGAGGGTGGAGGAGTGGCCAAGGACCACGCTACGGCGTATCGGAGAACCGGCGAGTAAGAGTTTTCTCTCTCTCTCTCTCTCTCTCTCTCTCTCTCTCTCTCTCTCTCTCTCTCTCTCTCTCTCTCTCTCTCTCTCTCTCTCTCTCTCTGTGTTGGCCTTGCCCTCTCATTTTTAAAAATGTTTTGTTATTTTGGCACGATCGTCGTTACGGGTGTAGGTGCCAAATTTTTTGCCACACATGTTTCCCTCCCTTTGTCCCCTCCCTCATCCAGGTAGACGGGGATGACCTGCCGGCAGACAGGGCATTAGACACTCCCATCCCCAGGGAAAGAGGGGGGGGGGGGATGTACGTCATGCCGGGGGCTCCACGGCCTGAGAAAACAAGGGAGGAATGTGACAGGGCGGAGGGTGGGGCCGGGTCATGATGCTATACACCCCGCCCCTAATCAAGCTAATCAAGCCTCAGAGAGGGATAAAGGCCGACTGGAGACTGCAGTGGGACACAGAGAGAGAGAGAGATTTAAGGGCAGCTGTCCGACACCTTTGTGTTTCTTTTTGTTTAGTTTCATTAAACTATTATTTATATTGTCAAGCCGGTTTTCTTCTCCTCCTTTACACTAATCCCTTTACAAAGTTGTAATCGGCACCTCTAAACATCAGGAGATGAAGGTAAAAACAACAACAGTGGATGTAGAGGTCAAAAGCGCATGTGTGAGGAGGTCTAGATTTACCTGCATTTGTATAACTCGAGTCTGAAGGAATATAAAGCATATATATGGGTCTAAACTCCTGAAGCGAAAGTCCGGTGTCTCATAGCAGTCATAGCGCTCATGGGCAGGTTTATGATTTCTGAGGCCCCAAGCAATCGATCAACCTAGGGTTCCATTAAGAAATTAGTTTGCTTGAAAATAACATAACATTTATTTTAAATCATAATTTTAAATTCAGCTGTTGTAGCCAAGTACATTCAAAATTTTTACTGAAACATAAAAATCTAGTTAAAGTTAATTAATGCATGTTTTCCAGTTTCCACAATACAGTGATAAAAAAACAATATTTACCTATACATTTTTACAAAACATTCTTTTTTTATGAACAGGGTGTGTAAAACACTACACTCGCTAACGTTTTGGAATTCAGTTTTTATTTATTATTATTATAAGCCAAAAAATTTTTTTTGTTGTCCAGTTTGTCATTATAATTTGATATAACAGTGGCGGGCCATACAATTAAAGTCTAGGCCTTCAGTGTGATTCATGCCATTAAGAAAACAGTTTCACAATGAATAAGACACTCTATGCCTTTGGGCATCATACATTATTTCGTAACTATCTAGTAATAACAATTGACATTTTAAAAACACGTCCACACATGAAACCCAGAACTTGAAATGACACTTAATGCTCAAGCAAGCCTAATGTTAACAGCAGCATGACTGTTTTGTGAAATGAATGTCTCCCGAGCAGACATTTAAAAAAAAAAAAACATATTTTTTTTATATGAATCTACCAAGGAGGTTTATAATACCTGGAAAAATCATTCTAATAATATTTGTGATTTAAATGTTGCTTACAATAAATTTCGTTTCGCCAGGGTACACGGGTATGCTGCGTTCCATTCAAATTGGATGTGGGATATTCCCACTTGATATCTCCGAACATGAATGCATTCCATTCCCCGATATTCG